>NW_003456423.1:29876-57178 GCF_000151425.1 Trichophyton rubrum CBS 118892 | reverse complement strand
CTCGTCAAGGACCAGGGTGACAAGCTATCGGCGTTCTTGCTCAATACCCCGATACCGAGGGTGGTATCTACGACTTCCAAGCTCTCGGAAACCAGATTCACGAGCAGGGTGCTATGTTCAGTGTTGCAACCGACTTGCTTGCTTTGACTGTCCTTAAGGCTCCCGGAGAGTTTGGTGCCGATATTGCCTTCGGTAACTCCCAGCGCTTCGGTGTCCCCATGGGCTTTGGCGGCCCCCAGGCTGCCTTCTTTGCTTGCACCGAGAAACACAAGCGAAAGATTCCTGGCCGTATAGTCGGTGTCTCCAAGGACAGACTTGGAAACCGTGCCTTGCGTCTTGCCCTGCAGACCCGTGAACAGCATATTCGTCGCGAGAAGGCTACCAGCAACATCTGCACTGCTCAGGCACTTCTCGCAAACATGTCGGCCTTCTACGCAGTGTACCACGGCCCCAAGGGCCTCAAGGCCATCGCCGAGCGTACCATGTCTCTCACTGCTCTGCTGAAGGCCAAGCTGATTGCTCTTGGCTTCAACGTCCCCACCAGGGGTAACGCTGGAGGCGAAGGTGTCGCTTTTGATACCCTTGTCATTGAAACTAGCTCTCAGGCTGAAGCCGACTCCCTCATGGAGGCTGCTCTCGCCTCTTCTCTCTACCTCAGACGTGTCGGTTCGTCCAAGGTTGGCGTCTCCCTTGACGAGACCATGGGATTGAATGATGTCGAGAAGCTGCTTTCGGTATTTGTCAAGTTCTCCCCATACAAGGGCGCTGAAGCCATCGACCTATCCAAGGATGTTCAGCCAGTTGAGATCCCAGACTCTGTCAAGCGAACCTCTTCTTATCTCACCCACCCTGTCTTCAACAGCCACCACTCCGAAACCGAGATGCTTAGATACATCCAGCACCTCGGATCCAAGGATCTCTCCCTCGCTCACTCCATGATCTCTCTTGGCTCTTGCACGATGAAACTCAACGCTACCACCGAGATGTTGCCCATCACCTGGCCAGAGTTCTCCTCCGTTCATCCTTTCACTCCAGCACCCGCCGTCAAGGGCTACATCGACATGATCGAGGATCTCGAGAAGCAATTGGCCAACATCACCGGTATGGCTGAAGTTACCATCCAGCCCAATTCTGGTGCCCAGGGTGAATTCGCTGGACTGAAGGCCATCAAGAAATACCACGACAGCAACGGCGATCCTGGAAAGCGTAACATCTGCTTGATCCCTGTTTCTGCCCACGGAACTAACCCGGCCAGTGCTGCCATGGCCGGTATGCGTGTCGTCCCCGTCAAGTGCGACACTGCAACCGGTAACCTCGACGTTGCTGACCTCCGTGCCAAGTGCGAGAAGCACAAGGACGAACTCGGTGCCATCATGATCACGTACCCAAGCACATACGGTGTGTTCGAGCCAAGCATCAAAGAGGTCTGCCAGGTTGTCCACCAGTATGGTGGCCAAGTGTACATGGACGGCGCCAACATGAACGCCCAGATTGGCCTTTGCTCTCCTGGCGAAATCGGCGCCGATGTCTGCCATCTCAACCTCCACAAGACCTTCTGTATCCCCCACGGTGGCGGTGGTCCTGGTGTTGGCCCCATTGGTGTTGCAGAGCATCTCCGCCCCTTCCTCCCTTCGCACCCTCTCAATGACCACTTGCTCGCCAAACGCCCCGCATCCGTGGATTCTCCACCCATCAGCGCCGCACCTTTCGGCAGTGCAAGCATCCTCCCCATCACATTCGCATATATCAACATGATGGGAGCCAGGGGTCTCACCCACGCAACTAAGATCACTCTGCTTAATGCCAACTACATTCTCTCCAGACTAAAGCCTCATTTCCCCATCCTGTATACTAATGCCAATGGTCGATGCGCTCACGAGTTCATCCTCGACGTCCGCCAGTTCAAGGCCTCCGCGGGAATTGAAGCCATTGACATTGCCAAGCGATTGCAAGACTACGGCTTCCACTCGCCAACCATGTCGTTCCCTGTCGCTAACACTCTTATGATTGAACCCACTGAGTCTGAGAGCAAGGCTGAGCTGGACCGGTTCTGCGATGCCCTTATCTCCATCCGTGGAGAGATCGCTGCCATCGAGCGAGGTGAACAGCCAAAGGAGAAGAACATTCTCAAACTTGCTCCCCACACCCAGCGAGATCTGCTCACTGCCGAGTGGGACCGCCCATACACTAGAGAGGCCGCTGCATATCCTCTCCCTTGGCTGCTAGAGAAGAAATTCTGGCCTACTGTTGCTAGGGTAGACGATGGTAAGTTTTCACCCTTATGATAAATCGACGAATTGGTGATTTAATACTGACTCCTATCACAGCGTTTGGTGACCAGAACCTCTTCTGCACCTGCGGACCTGTGGAAGACGCCACCAACTAGATACCCCGGCGTCCTCGGTCATCATAAATGCTTTTTTTACGACTTGACAATCTTGCATTTGTCTTGCCATTTTTCTCCTTTCTTTTTCCTTTTTCAATCCCGAAAAGTTGAATCTGTTTGCAAGAATATACTTGGAGCCATTCGAGCTTCGGTTTATAATTCACCATTTATCACACAGCTACGCATGTATTCATGTCCTAAATGTCTCAACACAATACCCCCCGGCTTTCTGTATTATTGCCTACTTTCGTTTCTCACTTTAGACCTCCCTTCGATGAATAGAGTCCTGAGAATTTGTTTTCACCTCCAATATCACGTCTAGCTTTCGATTGAATACGAACCTTGATGGAAAATTTGCATCGAACTTCTCATTCAGGCAGGTTGCTAGCACAAGCACCTGCCCACTAGACACTCCCCGTCAGGCTTCTTTCTCCCCAAGAACATCACATCCCACAGGCTTTTAAGCGCGTTTGGCGCTCGGCAAAAACAAAGTAAGGTTAAATAAGCACGCGGCTCTGACCCGCTTTTTACCTAAATAAGTGGGTCCAACCTTCTAGTCGCTTTTTCGTCTTGCTCTTGAATAATGAAAGAAGAGGCAGTTGAATAAAATACATTCAAATAGCAGAGCCTGCCTCAGCTTTGCGCCGAAGTAGCTTATTCCTACGTGACGGCTTACATACTCCCGCGATGGTTTTATGTATCATCTATGGCTGTGCTTCAAATAGTAATGATTCCACGCAGACATTTAGTTCTGTCTTTATTTTCATCACTTCCATCGTTGACTAGTCAGTCGTACGTTCAGATGGACACGAGTCATCTATAACTACTAAAAATCGTCTACTGCTAGTTAGTACTCCTGCTTCCACTACTATGGCTATAATAAGCGATGTATCAAAAGAGTTTCATATATTTATCGCTCCGGCAACGGTTGCATTTCATCCCGAGCTATTAAATGTCGTGCTGTTAAACTGCGTTTCAGCTAAAAGTGCGAGGATATGGGGCTTTATGACGAGTATGATAACGAAATAACCACAAGCAAGGTGAAACTGGTCCTGGGATAAGAAAATACCAAGGACTTCAAGTCAAACAACAAAATGATACAATACATTCCGTAGACATCTATGGGCCGAAACTCATCTTTAGCCCTCCTCTGCAGAGCAGTATACTAAATTCGAGCAATCCCGCAAACTGTTTCTTTGTTCATAATGTCTCAGCAGGCGATGTTATTCAACAAGAGAAAGGCGTCCGAGGATGGATCTATTTATGGCGTCTGTCGCGAGCTGCATCATTACGGCTGATGTACCCCACACAGTCCAAAGGCCAGACTCGCCGGCGACATGTCAATCAGGTAGTAATTTAGGATGCAGGAGTCTCTTCTGGCATGTTCCATCAGCTCAAAAGTTGGAAATATATTGAATAGCAGAAGAGCACGTTATCATTAAAACAGTCATTTTAAAGACATGCACCGCAAACCCGTAGAACTCCGTAGCTTCGGTTAGAACTCAAAGGAAGACAAACAAATAACCCTGGGTAAAGCCGTTGTGAATCAATGCGAGGGGGAAATTTCCAGGTGCCTTTTTGTCTATGTGTACGTTCGTGAGGGCTGTGATGTGGCTATTGATTGACTTGATGTTTGGTTTAGATCCGTTTGCTGGCCAGGCTGATGATTCGACGCAGTTGACTGTATGTAGCCTGGTGGAGGCGACTGTGGCCGCGGAGGAGGTGAAGACGAGGAAGCAAGCGGCTGGTCTAGCTTTGGTGCACCCTGCTCTCGCGGGTAGTACGGGGGAGCTGGAGTATCGAAATGGCGGTCCCTGTCATGTTGCTGGCCTAGATGGGCCGGTGGAATATTCTGTACAGGATAAGCTGGAGCAGCGGCCACGCCGTCAAAATGCTGTGGCATGTTCTGGCTCTGGAGTCGGAAGTTCTGGTGTAGCAGCTGGCCGGGTGCGGCGGCCCTGCTGCGCCGTTGGGCCCGGTAGAAGAGCAGGAAGATCGAGAGCAGCAGCAGAGTGCAACCGCACGCAACAAGCACTAGGTTGACGCTGTTATCGCGCAAGTCTCTCTTGTGGTGTTTGTGCAACGAAGGCCGGAGATGGGCATGCAGGACAGACATCGTTGAGCTTCTGGTATCGAGTTCCAGTAACTAGCGAGCAGGTAGATATGACAGGGCAAAAGGAAGCCTCTCTTTGAAAGCGACAGAGGGGCGGAAAGCGCCTCGCTGGCCTTTATAAGGCTTGATCCGTCGCCCGTGGCAGTGTAAGCATCCCCCCCGGGCCGTATAAAAGTCGCAGTTATGCTGCATGCGTCATGGGGGCCGCAGCATCGTAGGCTCAGGAGCCAGCCTTTGGCGCCTAGCATGGTCTCGTAACAAAGATGTCACATCCTGCCGGCTCCGTGTAAGCAGCGTGCGCCCGTCTACGCTGTCGCCCGATCGAACCCAGCTGTCTCGTGCTCTTTATTGGCCTGGAGACGGATGCTCGGGGGGTTGTTAGGGGATGGCGCAGTGATTCAGCATGGCCGCATGGGGCTCCTGTTTGCCAGGAGCTGCATCGCATCAAGCAATCCCGAGCTTCGTCCAACCCAGGAGAGCGAGATCTAGACATCCATCGGCCTGGTAAGTATCGCTGGATGTGGCCGATCTCTGCTGGTCTTCCCGTCGTCGATTAGTTAACCGCGGGTGGCGTTGCGGGCGAAGATTTAGCGACCGCCGATGGCTTGTCGTTAGTTAAAATGCCGAGCATATATAAGAGTCACCGGCAGGGCGTCCGTCTTCTGGCTGGCTGGGAGATAGAGCAACTCGGTGGACAGCAAGCCGGGCATCAGACTGGACTGCCCGCCTGTTTATCTGTTTGGACCGCTGCCGGCGCCCCTGCATACACCTAGGAAGAAGACATGGACCAGGACCAGTTCCGCTCCGCCGCGCATTCGGCAGTGGATGAGAGTACGCCCTACCCCCCCCCCCCCCCCCCACTACCCCTCGAACAGCTATACAGGTCTCTAGAACGAGTGCTAAGGTCTTCTGCAGTCATCCAATACTTCGCCGGCCTGTCGTCGCAGCAGGTCCTGCCCGACGTCGAGCCCGGCTATCTCAAGGGCCGCCTGCCCGCCGCCGCGCCGCTGGAGGGAGAGCCATGGAGCCAGATACAGGCGGACCTGGAGACGCTGGTCAAGCCGGGCGTGACGCACTGGCAGTCGCCCAACTTCATGGCCTTCTTCCCGGCGACGGTGACCTACCCGAGCATCCTGGGGGAGATGTACTCGGCCGCCTTCAACGCCCCGGCCTTCAACTGGCTGTGCTCGCCCGTCGTCACCGAGCTCGAGATCGCCGTCATGGACTGGATCGCAAAGGCCCTGGGCCTGCCGGACTGCTTCCTCAGCACCTCCCCGACCCTCGGCGGCGGCGTGATCCAGGGCAGCGCCAGCGAGGCCGTCATCACCGTCATGGTGGCTGCCCGGGAGCGGTATGCGAGAGACATGGCGAGGGCCGAAGGGCTGGACGAGGGCTCCGAGCAGTGGGAGGACCGGCTGATCGAGATCAAGTCACGACTGGTCTCGCTGGGCAGCGACCAGGCGCACAGCTGCACGGCCAAGGGGGCCCGGATCGTGAGCACTCGTCATAGGACTGTCCCGACCCGGCTGAAGGACGACTTCGCCATGACCGGGGATGCGCTGCGGGAGGTGCTGGAAAAGTGCGAACAGGACGGGCTGACGCCGTATTACCTGACCACCACGCTGGACACGACCAGCACCTGTGCAACGGACAGGTTCGCTGAGATCAAGGCCGTCTTGAACGAGCGCGAGTCGTGGAAGAAGATCTGGGTGCATGTCGATGCTGCCTACGCCGGCGCAGCGCTCGTCTGTGATGAGTACCAGTACATCACCGCGGACTGGAGTGAGGGCGTCGACAGCTTCAACTTCAACATGCACAAATGGCTGCTTGTCAACTTTGATGCAAGGTCTGTTATATTCTACTTTATTGAGATGACCCTATCTATTCCCCTAATACATTAAAATATTGTATATATACTAACAAATGGTGATAGCTGCCTGTTCATACGCAACCGGTTGGATCTGACCTCTGCCCTGGACATCACTCCTCACTACCTTCGAAACCCGCATTCTGATGCCGGTGCAGTTACGGACTACAGAAACTGGCAGCTCCCCCTGGGACGACGCTTCCGGTCCCTGAAGATCTGGTTTGTGCTGCGGTCGTACGGCATCAAGGCCATGCAGGCGCATATCCGCAAAGGCATAGACCTCGGCATGACCTTCGCCGGCCTCGTCCGTAACCAAAGCGACTTGTTCGAGCTGGTGACCCCCCCGGCCTTTGGGCTGACGGTCTTCCATGTCACCGAGGCTGCTGCTCGGCAGGTAGCTGGTGGTGACAGCAATTCGGTCACCCGCGAGGTGTACGAGCGTGTCAATGCCGGCAAGGAGGTTTTCCTTACCTCTTCTGTTGTTGAGGGATTGTATGTCATTCGAGTGGTGAGTGCTAACGAATTGGCGGGAGAGAAGTATGTGAGAAATGCATTTGATATACTTGTCCGGGTGACCAGGGAGGTCCTTGATAGCCCGTCAAGTGCCGAGAAGGTAAAGAATTGAAAGAAAGGAGAAGAAAAGAAAAAAGAAAAGAAAAGAAAAGAAAATAAGAAAGAAAACCTCTAGATGGTAGAGCTACTGATAGACCTCCGCTCATGGGCCGTTTGGCTACATAGCTTGACTGTACGTTTGACCCTTTTTAGAAATGAAAAAATCTATACTTTGATTAGGAACTAAATGCTGTCTATTATCCGTCATCTCACGTTCACGCTCTCATGCATATATCTATGGTCATATCCTTCACTGGCCCCAGATGGCAGTGATCATGCCGTTGATGATATCAAAGGTCTCCTGGGGGCGGCTCAGGTAAGGGCTGTGGCTGGCCTCGATGTCCTTGATGTTCCAGTCAAGGCCGCTCTTGTCCAGCATCATGGTCTGGATGGCAGCAGGGACACAGCGGTCCTGGGTGGCGCGGATGTATCCTCGTCGGCCACCGTTGTAGAACTCCTCCTGCCAGGCTGGAGCGGAGCTGGAGCTCTTCAGGACAGACATGGCCTGCTGCTTAAGCTGGCCAGCAGCCTTTGCAGCAACGTCGCCCGGGACATCGTGGAAGAGGACATCAGTTGGGTTGTCGAGCGTAAGCTGGCCAGTGGCCTCCTATCCATCATGTTAGCAAGTCTACGTATATTAATGTCAGTGAGAACATACATCGACGTTGACAAAGTCGTCGAACTTGCCGCCCAGGGCATCAAAGAGAGACATGCTCTCCTTGGCCAGGAAGCCGGCGATGAAGATGAGGCCGACGACGCCGCCGCTGGAGCCACGGTCTTTCTTGCTGAGGCCGGCCGCGGCTACGCTTCCAACACAGCCGCCAAAGGAGTGCATGACGAGGACGACATTCTTGCCGTCGTCGAGCAGAGGGAGCAGCAGCTTCTCGCGGAGATAGGCGGCGTTGGAGGCGACGGTCTCGTCCTTGGGAGCGGCAGAGTCAACGCCGGGCAGCTGGAGACAGGCGGTTGGGTAGCCGGCCTTTTCGAAGATAGCGAGGAACTCCTCGTAGTGTGCTGGGGTGTGCCAGGCACCGGGGACCAAGGCGATAGTTGGCTTAGACATGTTGTATATAGGTGGATGGAAGGGGGGTTGTTTTTATAGTGTTGCTGTATTGTTTTGGATGATGATGATGCTGATGCTGATGATGATGGACAGAAGACCTTCGATCGAGGGGTATAGACAGGCCTCTTTATATCTCCAGATTCACCCAGGCGAGGCTGGCTGATACAGGCCTTTTGCGGGTTTCCGGACCAGCAATGCATGTAGCTGATGATGTTTCCTTCGGGAAAAGGGCCATCTTCAGCCTGGGAAGTACCAGCCAGCGCGGGGGATAAGTGGTATATTCTGACTGCTGTTCGCCAGTTCTCTCTCGGTAATATCGATGCTGTTCCAGGATATCGCCGTCTTCTCTGGATGAAACCAAGCTGGTGGCCAGTTGCTGGTCAAAGTATATAAAAATCTCCGTGTTGGCCGGGATAAATAAGGAGGTAACCAGTTCAGGGACTGCGAGCTGAGGTTGCTGAAGATTAAATAAATTGAATTGTCGACATGCTATCTATCCCTTCGGGTCTATCTGCATATGAGATCTAATAGTTATTGTTTTTATCTCTGTTCCGATCTTCTTTTTCAATGGTTGATGGCTCTTTTCAATTGGGCGTAAATACCCCGGGGACCCTAGGGATAGCTTGATGGCGTGCAGTGATGATGATGCACTTCGATGCACTACATTCGACTCTCTTGGACGAGGTCTATGCCTCAGCCCTGGCGAAGAACGAATAGGGGACGACGGACATGGGCGGCCTGCGGATGACCGGGAAGATCCACGGCGGCATGCACCACATTGCCCAGCATATCAACCACAGAAAGCCGACCAGCTTCATCCATAGCGCCGGCTCCTTCTTCTCTAAACTCCGTGCCTCATGGCGGGAGAACGAGCCCGTCGTGATCCAGCGGTAGATGCCACAGACGGCGTCCTCAATGAGGATCCCCAGCGCCTGCACAGTGAAAAACGTCACTATCGCGGACTCCCGCAGCGGGACACCCTGCATGGTGTCGATGGGCAGATGCAGCAATCCCGAGACCAGGAAAGCCATCTGGATCCTGACGTATCGAATGAGCAGCAGCAGGATCTTGGACTCGGGCGCAACGCTGTCTGCCAGGGGGAGGCGTAGGATGGAGTGCGTTATGAAATAGCTGTAGTCGACGAGAAGCACCCGCAACTGTCGGTGCCATACCACGCTGTCAGGCAATTAGCAAGACTTGAATGATATATAATAGTTATATAGAGAGAGTACATGGGGCTACTCACCCCCATAGGTTCCTGATGGAATAGAGCCTGGTCAGGGGCCCGAAGAAAGGGGGCCAGTCCTGCGCCCGGCTGAATCCCAGGCCGACAGCCAGCAGCGACACCAGGTCCGAGATGGTGAGCAGGTATAGATAGCCAGACGCAGCGTATCCGACGATCGAGCCCAGCGTCTCTCCGAAATCCTCGCCCGAGAAGTCTCCAGCGACGATGCGCGAGAGGATCTGCTCCTTGCCGGGGCCGAACTTGACGTCTGCGCCCTCGAGGGACTGGCTGCTGATGAAGTCCAGCGCCAGATAGCCCAGCACCAGCCGAGCAGCCCTGAAGACGAGAAACTGCCGCCTCGACGTCCTCCTCGCCGTCTCGCGGGAGACTTCTGTATACCCTTCGCGCCCTCGGTCCGGAGAGGAGACTTCGCAGAGCCACGACACTGCCCGGCCGACCCTAGCAGTCCACGGCAGCCTGTCCGCCGTTTTCTCGCCGTCCTTTTCATCGCCGGCCGAAGAGGAAGAGCCCGAGTCTCCAGGATAGGCCGCCTTGGAGATGCAGAGGAGGTCGAACATCTCCAGGGCCAGGCGCGGGCCGTAGCCGACGCCTAGGACGAAGTTGAACGGCATGACGGGGGTTGCGTAGACGGCCATCCGCGAGACGAAGAGCGTAGGGAGGACCAGCACGGGGAGAAGCCATGCTCGCAGCGGCGAGGTCGGGGGCACATGGACGAGGACGAGGAGCAGGAGGAGATACGCTGTTGCGGTGGCCAGGAGGCAGGTCGTGAAGGCGTAGCTGTAGCTGTAGCTGTAGCTGTAGCCGGCGGCCATCCTTAGCATCTACACACAGCTACACTCTGTCAGCTCTTCACTCTTCAGCTCTTCAGCTCTTGCGAGAGCCTGAGAGAGGCGTCCATCTTTGATTATATACGTCCAATATATTAATTGCTTTGGCCGCGATCCTCCGAGAAATGCAATATCAACTACGGGAAAAAGCCACCATATCCACCTCCATACATAGTCACCTATCTAGCTGCATGAAGTAAAGCATTCCTGGGGCTTTATTCTCCTTTTCCTCCCGTGTTACCTTCTGTCGCTTGCATTTTATATCTTGTTTACTCCGTAGCCTCTCCTTTATTCTTATACAAAACACTCAATCCTAACCCCCTAGCCCCTGAGACCTACCCTAAGCGCAACTTGACAGTATGACTTGAAGCTATAGTGGAAGAAGAGAGAACAGAGAATGAATTGCAAGGGAATATTTACTTTGTACAGTTGAGCAGGTGGATATGGCGGTATTTCTGCATACCAAGCGCTCAAAAGGGGCCTTCAGGGAAGATGCCTTGATAGCAGTCAATGGCCGTACGGAGTAGCGTGTCACTCACCAAGTATATACGCCTTGATCCTCCAATATTATCATCTTGCATATACGGCGAGGCCGATATAGTGGCCCGACTCCACGAGCCCATGCGTAATGCGGTTGTTAACCATATATATAGGCAGGTGTATGTAGCTACTCTCAATCATACACAATACATCGGCAAGAAGATAGCGATGAATGGCTGCTGTATCTCAAAGATAATCCCACACGACAAGTAAATGTCAAGAAGGAAAATTTGCATCAAGGCCGACTAGTTTTTGATTAATACGATGGATTTTAACTAGGATGAGCCTGCATGGCCAGCTCGCTTGTTAGTTGACTTGGCTGGTTAAACGACTGAACGGGAGGATCACCATTCCTTCAGCAAGCTTGGAGGTCGCGAGAGAAAAGGAGCTTGATGAAGGAAACAAGCTAGTTATCTATTCAAGCGCTTCATGCCCCGATCCTCCATGACTCCTGTCAACAAGCTCAACTGACAAGCCTTTCCTAGCTGCCATCAGGGGGTTACCCGCTGGCGCTAGCAGCCATCGACTATTACGAAACCAAATTATTTGATTATTCGTCACTCCAAAGGGAGCCATGAATATATCCATCATTAACATTAAATATCTATCTACAGCGCGAGGTAGCGAGAGCACTCTACTTGCTACGCCACCTGCTCAGGATGATCGCACGATAGACCACTCTGCGACTGTTGCACCGGTTCCATTGCCGGCTCTGATTTCCACAGGACCCAGGGCTTGGTTACCCCTGATCAGAAGAGTCGCAAACTTCGTAGCTGGCACAGTCGACGGCAGCGTCACGTTGGTCGTGTTCCCTTTGTAAGACATGATCATGTTGAGATCGATTTTGATCGGGTCATACGGATCGGACAGTGGAACCTTGGCTGATTCCCACACGGTCACGGAACCGGCGGGTGTGGTGGGCGAAGAGCTACTGGCGTCACCATCCTCAGCATCCATTACCGGATGCAGTGGTTCGTCGTGTAGTACAACTTTCGCGCTGACAGGTGGTGCCTGGGCCCAGTCAAACGCGAAGCCGGAAATGGTTGCAGAGGAAGCATAGTCCGGTAACGTGACTGTTAGCGACGAGGTAGAGCTGGAACGTCGAGGCTGCCACTTTGTCGACGCTGCTCCGTCGACGGCCGAGATGGGGAATTGTCCGGGAGCGAACTCGTTGGGGGAGAACACCGGCTGGCACTGGACAAGGTTGCCTGCAAGTGTGTTGATAGAGCCAATTTGGCGGTTGGGGATAACCAGCTGTCCGCTTGGAGGCAGCGAGTACACCGTAATGTTGTTTGCTGATCCGACATGTACGGTAATAGGGGAATTAGCGTACTTTGGATCAGCACTGGCGAGCGGTCGTCGGTTAGTGGCTCGCTGGATCGTGGTCTGCGTGTAGTTGGCGCTGGCTTCAAGCGGCCAGCCATGCCAGTAAAAGGTTCTATACCGTATATGAGGGATTTGAGGAGGCAGGTTGGGGTTCAAGTGCAGTATCCCGTCAGGTATCAGGCGTAGACCCAGGTAGCCAAACACCGCAACCTGGTTGGCTCCGCCATTGCCTGTAAGGAATGGGTACGCTGGGTGTGTTCCTCCGTTGATAGACCAGTCATCCACCAGTTGCTCCGAGAACTGGAAGAAGGGGGCTCGAACATACGGGCTGAACGAATATTGCCCATAGGTATACGCTGAACAGCCCGATGGAGATACCTCGTTGGCAACGATGGAGAAGATGGCATATGTCATTGCTGGTCCGTTTGGTGATTGCTTTGCCGCATACTATATCTTTTGTTAGTCAACAGTTAAACTAAGTGTAAGAAAATATCCCATACATAGTCTAGGTCACGCAGGGCATTATCATGTGTATAGTCCTCGGTATAGCGCAGTGGGAAGGTATTTAGGACAATGTCTGCCTGCTTCACCTGCGTGCTTCCATTCATAGTCGTATATTCCAACGTGATTTGAGAACCTGGATCTCTGGATACTTGCACATTTTTTGCTATCTCATTCCAGGTCTGGTTCACTCCGAGGCCAGACATTTCCCGGAACTGGTTGGCGTATTTCAGCGTAGTTGCAATCAGAGGCATTGTATAGCCACCCCCGTCAACCAAATTGGCATATTCGTCCTGTTCCTAGTTAGTGGGCTGATAGCAAGACAGAATATATAGATAAAATACCGGGTCTGTCATGTTGGTTACTGTCCATTTCGTTCCATTCTTCTCTACCAGCTGGGAGAAGAAGGTAGCAATAGAGTTGTACACTGGAAAGAGCTTCGACTTAAAGTGTTCGGTATCGCCAGTGGTTACCAAGTTGTTGACAATTTGCATTCCAATGTCACCATTCAGATGATACTGGTAGTCAAAACACGGGCCAGTAGCAGTGCAATTGGCAAATCTGCCGCTCGTCCAGGGATATACTGCAGCGTCTGGAGAGAAATAGGTATCGTTCTTGGAGGAGAGATACTGTGTTTGAGCATTTCTCAAAGCCTGGCTGTACTTGTCGACTCTATAGTTGGAGAATATCTGTGATGCTTCGGGAAAAGCTACCACAAGACCAGGCTGCATCCATATATCTGCATCCCAGAACACCAACCCGCCATAGGAATCGGAAGTCAGCCCGCCGACAGCGATACTACCGCGATTAAGGGGTGCGTTCTTTACGGCGGCCAGAGCATTGTTGCTGACAGTTGATTGCAACAGGTAGTATGGATTCACCACGGACACAATAGAAGCCTCGATGATATGGTGGTCGAGTGGCAGCCATTTTTTCCGGGGTATCGTGTAGTCCTCCGTAGAATCACTAGGGAAGACAGTAGCCCATTCAGCGATGTGAGATTTTAGGCTCTCTTCGTAGCCTGTCCGTAGCGCCCTTGCCGACGCTTCTTTGGCAGCCTGTCGGGGATTTTTGAAGCCGTCCGTAGATGCAGCGCCCACGAACTTGTCTATCTTTGTAGTCTGGCCTGCGCGCAGTTTCACATTCACACTTTGGGCGATCGTAGATCCGTTCATATGAATATATGGCTTATCATCCACTAGTGAAGACGAAGACAAATCTACGCCTTCAGTACCTGATACTTCAGCATAGATAAACGCAGTGACATTGCTGATGCCCTCGGGGTTAACAGAGGTGTAGATGGCACCTCCATCTTGACCTGAGCCCTTGAAATCGGTTCGAACCGCAGAGTACCCGTCGATAACGTTGACCACGCTCACATTCCCATCTCCGGATGGAGTTATCTCCATGCGCACGAGGGCTTGGTTGACATGGAGTTTATGAGCAACCAGCTGGTAGAAGATATCGTATGTTCCATTGTGCTTCTCTGGACTCCAGGTATACTGCCAGGTGAGAATTCCTCCTTTCATGTCAAGCGTGGAGGAGAAGTTGGAGATGGTTGAATTCTTAACAGTGGCGTCGAGAAAGTTGCCATCACCAAGGTCCAAGATCAAACCAGACCAGTGCGGAACACCACTGATGAGATCGCCTCCATACTTGTCCAGCCACGGGAAGTTCGTTGCATTGATACTACACTGGAAGCTGTAGAAATCAGAGATGGTAGCAAACGTCTGTCTGCGCGAAAACACCGGCCATCCGTTGATCACATCTCCAGATACGGGGATGTCGAGCTCAAAGAACGGCCCGACAGCAGCAACGTTGATGCCCAGGTATCCATTTGCAACAGATCCTCGGGACTGATAGTGGCCCTGGTCAAGCTTTGTGGTCGTCAACCTCCAGTTTGCAACATCCCAGGTGACACCTTTGAACCTAGTGGCATAACCGGGCTGCTCATTACCGGAGCTTCCGTTTCTCGCTGCCGAATTCCGGGCAAATACACCAGAATTCCTCTCAGCGTCGGTCTCAGCTGTAGCTGCGGTTATTATTGACAGCAACCACAGTATGCATGCAACAAGATTCTACGGCTCATCGGTTAATTCTCATTCGTGAAGAGGTAAATACATATCGATCGAAGTCTGTGCAACTCACGATACTTGGTTGTTTCATGATTATAACTAGCTAAACATCCGCCAGCTTGCTCGTCGAGGTGTCGTCAAGAGACCGAACCAAGGAGAGGCGGGAGGCTTAGTTATATTCACGGCCACACGACAGCTCGCAGCAGGGAAGCCCTGGCAGTGGCACGCAAGGTGCCGACGCAGCAATGTTACCTTAGCCGTCCATTATTATTCTGGTTTGATGGTTGAAATACGGCACAGGAACTGGCATGTCATTGGCACCGAGCCCGTATTTGAGTTGCTTTTTCTTTTCTTTTCTTGCTTCTCCACGGCATGATAATATGTCGATGACCCAATCCCGCCATGCACGAGAGAGTTGCCTGCAACCAACCTAGCCCCGGTCGTTAAGTTGGCCAAACCCGAGAGCTAGTTAGCTAGCCGAACCAGACTGCTCTGTATAGGACTTGGTTATAGATATTATTTTGTTCAAATTGCGAGGAAGTTCCAGAGTTGTTGTTGGAAGCCAAAGACGGGAAAGATGACGTCACGTGGCGGCCCGAGCCTGCCCAGAAGTTTATGTAATGGAACCTTATTATAGAGATCACGTGCGGATGATGTCATCAGCTGCGTCGTCGACTTCTGTCTTTTTCAACATCCAACAACGACTTCTCTTTGCAACGACATCACACTGGCTTCCTAGGCATACGTGATGATAGACAGGGCGGAGGACACACGTATGCTGCTCAGACTGCTGAGTCGAGAGGCGAGATGATGGCTACAAAACCCTTCCTCCATCACAAATACAGCTTTAAGGATTGAATGAGACGAATGAGACCTAAACCGACAAAAACACATATTTCTGCAATTACAGGCATATATAGCCATATATAGCTGCAATCGGCCTCGACACTACAGACCAAGAGAACTGCCTCCTGACTCCACTATTGTCTCCCTTTCCATTGATTGTACTGATCCTGATAACTTCCTAGGGAGCTTGCTAGCTGGACCAGACAAGCTTGGAATGACGATCCCAAAGTTGAGCACAGACCTAGGAGTCCTGGGGGCGTTTGAGCTGACGAGCTTAAGTTGAGGGATGCTTGTTGGCCCTCGAACTCTCTGGCAGGGATTGTACCGGTCAGCAGTTATACGAGGTTTCCAGCCCTTTAGTTAACTCGCTATTTGATGGTAAATTGAACCAGAATTGTTGCCCAGAATGTTTAGATATTATGGCTTAGGAGGCGCTATCGATGCAACTACTGATACGGCTGTAGCTCTCCTCACACATCTTCCGCTTCTCCTTCAGACTCTCATCGAGTACAACCTGCCGGACACGTCGTGCCAGGGCTGCGATTGACTCAAATTTCCCATGCCAGCAGTCGTAAATGATTGCATCGATCGGGTCACTTTCGACATTTAGCTCCGGGAATTTACATCCTATAAGCCTATTGACCCTTTCCGCACCGTCTATATCCGCATACAACTCAGTCCCTCGACTCATGAACCAAAACACAGAGCCCAGCGCAAACTGCTCGGTATCCGGCCCAGCTATCCCATAATCCTCCTTTCGGTGACGAACATATGGCTCAAATCCCACTTCTACGGTCTCTCCAACCTTGAGTGAATGGTCATAGTCGATAAATCGAACCTGGTCTTCGTCATCAAAGAGGATGTTTCGTGGGTTGATATCTCCGTGTGCATATCCTACTGATTCCAGACAGGCTGCGGCATCACAGAGCTTCTGCATCCATCGCAGCACAGGGTAGAGTTTGTCGGCTTTTCATAGGCGGTCGTATAGGGTGCCATTTGGGAATAGCTCCAGAAATATCACGTCTGGCCCGGTGAAGAGGGAGTGGGCTATGTGCTGGCATGGCTCTGAAGGAAGCAGCTTAAAAACAGACTGTTCGTGATGCAAGTGTTCCCCACCTGGTGTATACGAGATTTTAACGCCGATGTTGTCTGCAACTGATATAAGGACGGAGTGTCCTCCCACTCCGTAGATGATAGAGCCGGCAAACTGAGTCAGGACCCGTTGGATCAAGGGGTTGAGGTTTTCAGGGGTTACTGGAGACGAGGAGTGGCGAGTGAGTTGGCCAACAACCTCGCAGAAGTACTCGTATGTGAGATTGAGCCTTGGCATGCTAGCTATCTGGCTGGAGAGAAGATGTGGACAAGCCACCAGGATTCTCGACAAAGATGGTTGTGGAGGAAGTTCTTGTGTTTATATTGGGAGCCGGATATAGCGAGTCAGGGGCAATTGAAGGTTACGACGTAATGTGCATCTGATTGGTCAGATTCAGTGATTTATGCATAATCTTTCTGAGTCATCAGAGTTATGCACCAAAACCGACTCATTTTAATAACTCCATAACACACGCAAAGACGCTTCTTCATCGACGTTCGGAGAGAAGAAAAACACATTGGATCAACTTTCAGTATACAGTTGCTATCAGCCTGCATTCTTAAGCCACTTAGATGTGTCACATCTCATGGTGAATGCAAGGTAGTCTGGCTAGGGAACTCCCGCGGTTTTGCATGCGCCCTGGTTAGCAGGGGCAGCGACAGGCGACAGAAGGAATGACAAACTACAACAGTTGCCTGAATATCGGACATGTTTAGGTGTCCTTCGACAGATATCATCAGTCCACCAACACATAAACATCAGGATGAATTATAGAAAACATTTCATTCCCCTAGAGTCTGATCCAAGCATATTCACGGATCTGATGCACAAACTCGGGGTCTCAACGTCTTATGCGTTCCTCGATGTTTGGTCACTAGAAGACACAATAGATATCCCACGGCCTGTCCTTGCGCTTCTTCTTATACTACCGTCCTGTCCAGAATACGAGAAGTCCCTAGTAACGCACAAGGATTGCGATGCTAGCAATAAGGAGGTCATATGGATGAAGCAAACTATTAACAACGCGTGTGGCCTCTATGGGATTCTTCATGCTGTTTGCAATACACCCGGGATAATTGGTGAGTGATACCTTTTTAGGGGTTATTTCCCATATTGCCAGTATATATAGCTGTTTTACTCACTACTTTTGCATAGACGACGGCTCTGTTCTTCATAGGCTGATTCAACCCGCGTCTTCCGACCGCAATGCCTTTCTAGAAGACTCAAAAGAGGTAGAAGAGCTTTATCAAGAGGCAGCACTCGTTGGTCGCTCCGAAGCTCCACCCGCTGAGAGCGAAGTGGACCATCACTATCTATGTTTTGTCAAATCTTCTGGCCATCTGTATGAACTCGACGGAGATCAGGAAGGGCCCATTGACAGAGGAAGCCTGCTAGAGGAGGACCCCCTTTTGGAGGCAGGGATACAGGCTATGAGAAATTACGTCAATAGCAAAACCGATGGAGCCTTTGCACTACTGGCATTGGTTAAGCGTCGATCGCTATGCTTCTGGCTCATTGTATGTGTTTAATCAAAAGAGAGAGCTAAAGAAGAGCCCAAGGAGAGAGTAAAACTATTGGGTTTTTATCTAATAAATACACTCTTTCCGAAGTCAAAGTTCTTAGTATATATTAGCCCCTGACTTACCACATGTATGCAGTAATGTGCTATCAAATAAACGATAACTGATTTAATGAGTCATTCGCAGTTTCACCGTCTAGTTGCTTCCCGAGCCACGGACCTTGCTTAGGAAGCGGACCACGACTTTACACAGAGAAACTCCTTTAGCTTTTACAAAAGCTATTTCACCTTCCACGCTGCAGTCGATTTTGTTAGATAGGCTTCCCTTGTTGTAAGCAAACCGAATAGCCGAGCCGGATACGGAGAGACACTAGAGATAAGAGGAAGGGAAGGAGGAAGGGGTTTTTACAGCCTGGCGGACGCGGGGGCAAGCATGGGAAACGTTTCCCAAAGTAAAGAGAAATTAAGTAAGGAGCGAAGGAAGGGTGAAAGAAGAGGGCAATGAAGGAGCTTTGTTGGGGAAGAAATCCATAGCACTGGCGTACTGGGAAAGGGTGCTGAACCCGTGTGATACCGCTGTATGCATCACTCCGGGCGTTGGATTGAACATTGCCTCGCAGTGCATTACAGCCGACAAGAAGGCGTCTTTCAAGCAGCAAGCAAGGGACTTTGTGCGGCTTTCCCAGGCTGTCATACGTTATCCTGGACTTAGAGCCAACGATCCACTAAGGAATTCAAGACAAGGGGGGCGGCATTTTGTTCCAGAATCCTGACACCGGCGATCTTGGGCTGCTGTACTATGACCTGGCTCATTCGGACATTTGTGGATTGTGAAAATGGCGGGACAAATTGGGCGGGGGAAGTGAAACGATTTGTATGACACGGGTACTGAAAGCATAGACGACTTGCTCGTGCTGTAGAGCTGGCCATGTTTCTCGCCCCTAAACATTCTTCTTTTTGAACCTTGACGGAGGGGATATTCATGGGTATTTGGATGGTTCAACGATGGCGATTGGTGGCCATTGTATTCGGATTCATTACTGTATAAACTCGGCAGTATCAGAAGGTCAGTCCTCATTCTCTGCAGCTCGACCAGTTGCTCTTGATCTTCCACGTGGTGGTTGGCCCGTAAGCGCACGCTCGCCAACGAAGCAATCCCCGGTCCAGCGAGTTTTACAAACAGGGCAGACTTCAGCCTGCTGCAACCTGAAGAAGTTGCGAATGCAGTTCTGATGCAGACGACCCGAACATCGGCGAGTTGAACATCGTTGGCCCTAAAAAGAAAAAAAAAATAATCTTGAGTCACATAGAAAAAAAAAAGAAAGAAAGAGGGATATCATACCACTGTTATAATTTCTTTGCAGGCAAAACACGTCTTAATCCTGTTGTTTCGGTGAGTATCCCCATTCTCATCTTCCTCTTCATTATAAGTCTCAACCAGCCATCCTCGAAGCTCCATTAATGCTCTGGGTGAGAGACTGTAGTACCCCCGACTCATCTCCAGCCAGCCTTCCGCTACCAAACGGCTCAGCATGCCTTCGGCCTCTCTCATGCTCAATGGCTGCGCGGTGCCGCTCTGGGGAACTCCCTCCGATTGTCTCCGGTTCAAATTGGCTCCCGTACGGGCAAGTCTAACGGCCTCAATGGACGAGACGACCATGGCTTCGCAGCGAGAGGTGTTGTTGGACTCAAACATGGCATCGAGCAGACGCTTGACATAGGCGATCTCATCTGCGCTGTAGGTCGTGGCAAGCTGCATCATCGGGTCGCTGGTGGTGTTTATGAGGGCGTACACGCGCGATTGCTGTGTCTGGTGAGCAGTGCTGCGTATCTCAAGGTCAAAGGCCGATATGGCTGTGTTGATGGCTGCTATATAGGTATTCAGGTCCGTTTGGGTGATGTCTCCCGGCGAGATCTCCCTCCCTTCTACAACCCCTCGCTGTCAGCACTTGTTGACGGATGGATAGATGATAAGCAGTATGAACTTACCGCTCACAGTAAATATAGCAGCAAGAACTGGTTTGGCCTCCTCCAGCGTCATCGTCGACCGCGACATGAAGGCCTGCAGAAACGCGCGGTGGCTGTGATTGTACCCGTCGTCCGCCATCGTAGTTCCGCCAGGCAATTTCCCCCCTATTCCCTCCTTCTTTTGCTTCGGTTTTATGTCTTCGTCTTCTGCTTTTCAACAGCCTCGAAAGGAATCAACTTGTTTGTTTTTGTCTGCTGCTCGTAGATCCTCGTCGCGCATAATGCTAAATCTGCGTGTAGTTTAAGTAGTTAGAGGATTAAGGTTAAGAAGAACAGAGTTAAATCCAGGCACCGTTCGAGCCTCATCCCGTCAGTCCCGACAACACAGAGTAGTTGGCAGCCTCAGCCTTGAAATTCCCTGTGATATACAGGAAGCTGGTTAATTAAGGGAGCTCATTAACCCCTCAAAGCTCCTCTGCCAGACATCCAGCGTCCAACGACACGTCGCCTGTGCTCTGACTTGTTACCCCTGAGCCCAATCGCCCACGTCTACATGAGTTTTAACTAGGCTGAACATTGAACACGAGCTGGGACCAAACATCTGGCATCCTGATAGACGGTAGAAGTAGATTTCACAGTGATACCCTTTGGATGCCGGTCTATCTTTGTGGTCAACTCCCAAACCACAGCATTTCACCCGCTGTAGTCGTTCTCCTTTCCACGCCAAAATCACCAGGTGCCAGCGTCCCAAGGCCAGGGCATGTTTGTGCTCTGTTATAGCTCGTGGAGTATATGAGAGAAGCGAGACGGATTCTATACCGACAAAGAAACCAGATGCTATGGGCGACTTTGAAGAAGATTGAACGTTTTCTCATGGACTTTGAGCGCTCGAAAACACCCCTTTTAGGCGGGTGACCAAGGCCGCAATACTATCAATACATCTCATGAACAACATTGAAGACGAAGAATGCATCAACTACGTGATATTAGAGCTTGCTGCGAGCCAGGTCTGCGGCTAAGCCAAGTCTGCTCACGTCGGCACTGGGCTCCATGCCGGAAATCATCTCTGCCATCACCTTACCCGTCCCCAGACTGAGCGAGATACCCCAAGGACCATGCCCGGTGGCCATGAACAGCCCACCAGAAACCCGGCCTGCAGTCCCTGTGATGGAATCCTGCAGACGGGTAACGATCGGCAGCCCGGATTCTATATACGGGCGGAAGCAGAGAGCCTCTCGAACCACCTCTAGATCGTCGATGTTTTCTCCCTCCAGGCCGTCTTGGGGACGACCCATCAGTATACGAGCTGCCTCTCTCACACGGGCTAATTTGTCCTTTGTCATGAGAGAATGAGCATCAGTGGCTACCTCCGGCAGCGGGATGTCCAGTCCGTTCAGACCTGCAAGGTATATCTCCGCGTTGGTTCTAGAGAATACCTCTGGGCTGAACCCACACGACTGCGGATGGGTGGTGAATACTGCATGACTCTTCCCTCCATAGACCTCTTGCTCCTGGCTCAAGGTATGGCGAGGAGAGCGGAACACAAGAGAGTACCCGGAGAGCGACAAGACGGGAATATGCGCCTTGGAAAGCGGGAAGAGTGAGCTGAACGCCCGAGGAGTCCACGGCCCAGCAGCAAAGACAATATTAGTGCATGGGAGGCTGCGTCTTGTGTGAGCCTTGGTATCTTCTATGACCACCTCAGATATCACTCCCGATTCTGAATCTTTGGTCGTGGATACAGCTCTGGCTGGGTTGTGGACCTGTACGCCTCGCTCAATGCATCTGGCGAGCATAAATTTGCACAGCCGTAAGGGGTCTCTGCAGCATGTTTCTCGGTTAGATGCTGTGAAAGAACAAGTTATAAAGACAGCTCGGGACCGATTGGCTTGACTAACACTTGTGCGACAGAGTTCTTGCTGCTAATCCTCTCTACCGTACCGCCTTTCTGTCTTGTCAGCCATGCGGGCGAAGGATACTCTTCGTTTGCCGTCGATCCGCCATCCCCCTTGTCCTTCGATGCAGCTTCCGCCCGGCTAGCCCCCCGACGAAGCCAGTCATCGCCCCTCGCCGTTTTCTTCCCATCCAAACCCTCAACCTGAAGACTCAATGCGATGCTCGGCATGTATCCCCATCTTGCTGTTCCATCGTGCTCGGCGGCGAGCCGCTGGTGCAAATCAAACGACAACGCACCCAGCTGTTCTAGTTCTGGAGCATACCAGTCCCGAGCAATGAATCCTGCTGCATAGCCCGATGCACACGAGAACAGCTCTCCAGATGAGTCAACAATGTGAATTTCTGCTGGATGTTTCTTCTGTACCTCTGGGTCAGAAAGGAAGTACGCTATGGAAACGCCAATAATTCCGCCGCCGATTATAACGGTCGACATGTTGCTGTCCCTGGAGCCGGTTGGTGCTGGTGGTCACTCTAAAACGGCCTCCCAACACTTGTTATATATAGCTTTATCAATGTCCACGTCCCGCTTCTACAATATTCTATTACCCCACAGCCTCATGACTCACTTCGCCGAGTCGGAGAAAAGAGTGGAGTAGTCAAGGAAAAAGCTGGAGTATCTGACTATGAAAACCTGGGTGAATATGCTGGATGTTCTGCTCTAGACGCCTACAAGCTAGCTAGTTTACCTAGGTTATGCGTGGGCCCATTTTAGCTCGTTCCTTGGAGCATTCGTCCGAGAGGCCTACCTGCGGCCAGACCCAACCTTCACTGAACTAGTTGAAAAGAAGTTCAAGACATCGGCTCGCCGTCCTTGATATAATGCGCAAACGGATCGTTCCTCCAGTCCACATTGCGCACATACTCCATCCCTTCGCTCACTTGGCTGCTCACCACTGTTCCGTACACTGCATCGAGGAAAGCAAACATCAAGTCGATACCCGCTGACACCCCCGATGAGGTCCAGATGTTGCCGTCAGCCACCCATCTTGCTTCGGGTACCCATTTCACCTTCGGGCCGTGCTTCGTGACCCGCTTGTATGCCTGCTTGTTGGTAGTTGCATGTCGTCCATCCAATATACCCGCCTGTGCCAGAAGCTGAGACCCTGTGCAGACAGTCAAGACATACTGCAGATTTGGATAGATTTTCTTGATAAACTCAATTGCTGGCCCAATGTTAGGGCTGTCGGTTCCATAACCGCCGGGGATAAGGAGCACGTCAATTGGCGGGGCGTTCTTGAACGTGTGCGTGGGCATGATGGATTCCCCAAACGTAGATCCGAACTTGTTGATCTGTGATGACCGGACTTGGGTTGAAACTGGGTCCATTGTTTCGGCGATGATGGACAGATTCAGCTTTCGAGCCAGAGAGAAGAGGTTAAGGGCATCAAGGGGACCAAAGACATCCAGCGACTGGAACTCAGGGAAGAGCAACAGTCCAAAGTTCGATGGAAGACCATCATCGGCAGTTGGCTGGGGCGGAGATTGAGAGGTATGGTTAGATAGAGCTTTGACAGCCGTGGCGGATGCTGCCAGGGTCCAGGTGACAGACTTTATGAAGCGCATTTCCAAGGGTCTGTGGTGAATCTCGTGGGCTGATGGTTCAAAACTATTATGCACCTTATTCCTCCAGCGAAGGAAAGGAGATTCCCTTTATATCTCGTTACCGCAAATGAGCACAACGGGCTGTCAGAGGTCCGTTCAATGGAGGGTATCCCAGCAGCCCCTGTTCCACTTCTCACCGCGTCCTACTCCGGTCCACCTGTAAAGGCTAAAGCTGCACAATCCCTTTAGGCTCAGCACTTCAATTGGGCCTGTCCACGCTGAGAATTCGTCGACATAGGCCCGCATCCGTCTTTGTTTCGCGACTTGTCCAACCCCCTTCGCTATCTTCATCAGAAACTCATGGTGGTTCCTGCTCTAGAAGCCCCCTTTACCACCAGGTCCATGCTAGCTAGTGACAAGACTTGTGCCCAATTCCTCGTCAGCTGTATCAGTAGATCATCTCGGAGGGCGGATCGAAACATATCCGTTCTCTTCTTTCCGCATATTTTCCACATCAACGCCCTCCAAGGGTTGACATCCTTAGATATCGCCCTGTCAATACTGGGCCAGGGCGTCTGCCTAAGGCGCGCCTTTGGGACTGAGCTGAGCTAGCAAATATCTCCAAGGTGCGAAATAGCCTCCTGTGAATTTAACTGCAACGAGCCTACGCTGAAGGGGCGATGCCTTTCCGTTTGGTAGTTTGTAAATAGTGAAGAGCATTGCGTCCAGCCTCTGCACCAATCCTGCACAGTAGTCGATGCCAATTAACTTAGTAGGTAAACAATAACAGCAAGGAATGCTTTGGCATACTTCAGTAGTTGAAGACTTTTAACCAACCGGCCGAACCATCTGAATAGTTATTCGATGCAGGTATGTAAACAATATATCTTGCGTAGTCATATCTACCTTATCGTTTGATTGTCAACTAACTAGTTACTTGGAAACCCCAGAAAAATTTTCGACCCCCCAACTAATATTCCAAATTGTCTAGCTATAACTAGCCATCAACATTCTTAAGTATTCAAGCCTTAATGCCTCTTTAATTGTCCAGCTCCATGTAAGATTTACCGGTTACACGTCACCTCAGCGATGTCGCGAGTCTCCAGCTTCTCGGCCTTGCAAAGAGTCTCCGGCTTCTCTCGAGCATTCTTGTCCATCCGCCAAAGAGGTCATCCCTCTAATGGTATGATTGCACCTCTTTATCACTTATATATATTCGAAGCTAACTTCCGTTTCAGACTGGAACTCATGTGAGAGTCTCTTTTCATTCACGCGTGGCCGTTTTGTTGTAGACGAAGCAGATCAAGTTGCACGGCGCTATGTCAAATTCAACATGAATGAACTTGCTCGGATTGCAGCTCAATCGATAGGCGCCAAATTTTGTATTGATATACAAAAATGCCCTGATGGCATGTACAACAAGTGTTATGTCCTAACCATGGACGACGGAAAGGAGGTCATTGCCAAAGTGCCTAACCCTAACGCCGGCCGCCCTCATTTCACTACAGCAAGTGAAGTGGCAACGATGGATTTTGTGAGCTCCTATCTGATTACTGACCTTGCTGTAGATATGACAACTAACCCTGACAGGCCCGTAATGTGCTTGGAACACCGGCTCCAAAGGTGTATACCTGGGATTCTTGCGCAACAAATCCTGTAGGTGTGGAATATATCATCATGGAGAAAATACCTGGTATCCAGCTCAGGCAAGTTTGGAGCCACATGAAACTCGTTGAAAAGATGAATCTTTGCCTTGATCTTGCTCGTTATCAATCTGCATGGCTTTCTGTGACATTCTCACGGTTTGGTGGACTTTATTATACCCAGGACGCGCAGGATCTTAACCCAGGGCAAAAAACTCATCTTTACATTGATGAGAAAGGTAAAAAAGTGCAAAATAGTCGTTTTACAATTGGACCTGTTACGAGCCGAGAATAATGGACTGTGGAAGGGCTGGCTTGGAGTGCGATCGTGGACCATGTAAGCATCTATACATTTACTAAACAGCACACATGTGCTATAGCGCTATAGGGAGGTCTGTTCACGACTATTACAAAGCAATAGGGCATCGGGAAAAGTTGGCTATTTCAACTTTGGGCACTTTGCCAAAACAGACGGTTATGGTATGTGGCCCTAGCCTCTACCAGCCTGATAGAAGCAAAAAGCTATCCACTGTGGAATGATATTTGCAAATTGTCGATGCCCTCATCCCCACTGAAAGTGGGAGTATCACGACACCCTGTCTTTGGCATGACGACCTCCACGATGAGAATATATTTGTTGATCCAAGCAACCCGTCCAAAGTTGCCGGGATTATAGATTGGCAATCTGTCAACATTCTCCCACTCCTTGATCACAATCCTGATGCTTCTTTCATTGATTATGATGGCCCAGAGCCAGAAAATCTGGACCGACCTGAACTTGACAATATCGATGATCTGTCAGAATCAGAAAAAGTAGAGGCGGTACGGAAATTCCACCAGAAGGCTCTATTCATTGCCTCACGAAAGATTATGTTGAAAAAGGTTCCTAAGACGTATGATGCGATTGAGTATCAACGAACAGAGAGTTATGATCTACTTGTTCTAGCACGCCGCTTGCTCGAGTTTGGTGAAGCTCATTTCCATGCACTCGTAGTAGAATTGCGTGAGGCATGGGCGGGACTTCCGGCAAACAATACCAACATGAACCATACCAAAGCTTTTCCCATTACACCTACTAAGGATCAAATAGCTGAGATCCGAATTGATTGTCAGAATGCGATTCGTGGAATGCAGATTATGAATGATTTCAAAGTCCGACTTGGTCCACTCTGGCCGGACAAGGATGCAGTAGGCCATGAGCAGTACAACGCGACAAAGGATGCCCTCCGAGTACTGAGAGAAGAAATAATACAGGAATTTGGAAAGTCTGAAGCAGATAAGATTGGAATAAAACATCAATGGCCTTTTGATGGTTAGTAGGCTCCTCCTTAGCTACCTTCTCCCTCGGCTTCTCTTTAGGCCCATTTCACTAGAAGCCTCTCTTAAAATTCCTCTTATCTCTACCACAATAATGCTATAAGATAGTAGGGAGGCTATAAAAGAGAGGGCCATAGAGGACTAGTGAGCTAAGGAAGCGCCTACAGGGAAGAGCTGGCGCATGCAGGCCTAGGGCAGAAGCAGAGCATGGGCCAAGGGGGTTAGAGAGAGTAGCTTAGTAGTTAAGTACAGCCTTTCTTATCATCCAATAATGTCTCTAAATCCACTTAGCAATAAGATAATATGACTAGGATGCTACCTCTGTGTGTTGAAATTCAAAATTCATACTATATAACAACCTTGATAGATCTAACGAGTACTTTCCAATCAAAATTGTCCATGATATAATGACTATCTCTGCAGCCAATCAAGGGCCTCTCCTTTCTGGTCCAGCGGTTTGACACGATATTAGTTATAGTCGTGGTACCTAAGCGTTGTACCGCATTTCATCAGAGAGAACTCGGTCATAGTAACGGAACCACCCCTTATCAACGGGACAAGGGGAAGGAGTTCCTCCTGGAGTTAAGAATCGATGGCCAAGAAGCTGGTATAGATTGTTCGACGGGAGTGGCTGTTGCTGCGGGAAATGGGACCCGATATCGGGATAAATATAGTTGTAGCGCACTAGCTGCGCGATAGCTTGGGTACTAGGGATCGAATATATATTAGATATAGCACTGTCAATTATAAGTACGGGTTGAGACAATAAGCCTTACACGAAGTCACGGCACCCGTAGTATTTTTCATCCACAGTGCAGAAATAGAAATGATGGAGGTGGTTGTCGGTGATGGCTCTGATTAT
>NW_003456423.1:0-29430 GCF_000151425.1 Trichophyton rubrum CBS 118892 | reverse complement strand
GTTCGCGAGTTTTCACTTTGGCTGGCAAAAAAGAATAGTTTCCTGGTAATAGATGTAGCGATTAGGACTGGGGAGATGGTGATATTTATATCCAAGTACAGACACCATCCCGGGCTCAGTGATCATATTCCCACATGAGATTCACAGCCAATAAAGTCCAGGCGCTTAGAATACACCCTACTAGTCTTGATCAAACCATCGGATAGCTTCTATCACTGTCTGCCAAGTGACTGTAATGCATGGATCTGTAGGGTATCAAGGGCATATGCAGCCCCAAAAAGTAACGGTTTTCTCTGCCACCAAACAGTGGGCTCTGCTTGTAGCTCACCCGTGTGATATGCGGGCATTCGTTGGGTGAGAGCCGTCCATTTGTCTAGCAAGGTATTATAAATAGTGTGACCGGGTAGTATATTCAATGCCCCGGGCGCTATTCTTATGCGTTCTATTGTACGGAGTAACTAACTCCCAATCATCGCGTTCGATATATATAGTTGTTGTTGGTTCGGCGCGTGGAACTTTCAGCAGCTCCCCGGCTGCTGAATAAGCGCCGGCCCGTCGCATCGCATGCTAGGTACCTCAGTTAACAGCCTTGGCATTTGGTGACAAAGCACAATGTGGGTCTAACCCGTTCCAGCGCTAAACCTTCTTTGTTCGACATCCGCATCAACTCAACCCCAGACCACAAGCGCCAGACTGACACAGAGAGGCCTCAACCAGCAAGCTGAACAAGTTGATTCTATCCCCCCCCCCCCCCCTCTTAACTGTCTTCTACTATACGAGTATACACTCTCCGTTCGTTATAGTTATGCAAGAAAAGTTGTCCTTGACGAGGGAGTACTGGGGTGT
Source organism: Trichophyton rubrum CBS 118892 (assembly GCF_000151425.1). Classification (NCBI taxonomy): domain Eukaryota; kingdom Fungi; phylum Ascomycota; class Eurotiomycetes; order Onygenales; family Arthrodermataceae; genus Trichophyton; species Trichophyton rubrum. The sequence goes on along the minus strand of NW_003456423.1, from coordinate 28,584 downwards.
AAAACCCCCAGCCGGTGTGTATCTTCCAACAGCAGCTGAAATCTTGAAGATGTGCACTGCGGATGATAAACACCCGGCTGCACTCGCATTTCCCTCAGAAGCGCCGGTATTCTGGATTAAATATGGCTTTGCAGTGGAGTGGAACGAGGTCCTGGCCCAGGCCATGGCACATCGTGAACTCCTGAAACTACGCTCCCATGCTCGGGTACCAGCAATCTTTTATGCGTTAGAGGCGGGTAGAAAGGTATACATTGTCATGGAATATATCCCAGGACGGTCCGGGAGCCAGATCCTAGAAAGCTCCTCAGAACCCGCAGAAAGGGAGGCAGTCCACCGGCAGGTAGCTTTCATGGTCCAAGAACTTCTACGAATACCAATTTCACCCAATGCTCGTCCTGCTGCCATCGATGGAGGAAAATTTACACATCTCATCTTTCGTGATTACAGAGCTAGTCGACATTATCACAATGTAGATCAGCTCGAGCAACATTTCAATCTGGTACGCAGTATAATCTACGTTGAACGGAAAATCGGCTAAAATAAAATATACAGTTCATGAAAATGGCGAAACGCGAACCGAAAATCCAAGGACTATCCCGCGAGCCTCTGGTATTTAGCCACCCCGATATCTGGCCTGGCAACATAATTATTGGTGATGACGGCCGTACCACTATCATCGACTTTGCAGGGTCAAGCATCCTCCCTTCTAGCTTTGTCAAATATTCTCTCTCTTCATCAAAGAAAGATCGCGAGTACAATCTGATGACTTGGGTTGACTTGCCTTGCCCTGATGGGATTGATAACGTCAAGGCGTTATGGGCCATTTCAGACCCAATGATCATGGGTACAGCCTCCTTTGCGAGGGCGGGCTGGCGAGTGCCTGGGTATGGAAATCCAGTACCTGAACAAGTAGTTTCGTAGACACTGCAATTTCTTTCACCTTTTTTTCCCCTTCCCTTATTCTTAGTCTCTATTTCGATCGATATATTACAAGTTCACGCTGCGCTCATGGCTCTTGCGAATGGTTCGAACTAGAGTTTTGAGGGAGGTGATGGAAATCTTGCTATTCGTTCCCTACGCAATACTTATAATGAAAGAAATACCCAACAAACCTTTCTGTTATGCTCGGAGGAAATGCGGATTAAACAGCCCGCTACTATGCAGAATTTACTATCTCGCTGGCCTGTTTCCTCTTATCGGGCACTCGCTGCCTTATTTTCTACTCACTATTGTCCTAGGCATGAACGAGGTTGCATGTCTGCTTGATCAGGGTTTCAAAAGGCTCATCACGGGCCTCCATCCGCTTGCGACATATCAAACTCCGCACCAAACACGAGGCACCTGAAAGCATATGAGGATTCCGGGTACCTTAGGCTTTGTGTCAGAAAAAAACAATGTTGTTGAGTGATTTCGCTAGGCCGCGGGAACGATGTCGTGCTGAAACAGTGAATCAACCTGTGACCGGGAACATCCGTTCGTGAGATCCCTCCAAGGCTCCATTCCCCTTATTGCTGGAGCTATGCGAAACAGCATAGAGCAGAGCAAACTACACGTGAGTACAATTTATCTTCCTCGTGAGAAATGATCCACGTCAAACAGGACGGACGGGGAATGCTTTTGTGTACTCCATTCTGCCAGCGAAAGCAGCCAGCAAAACAAAGGAAGCAAGATCTCGAAGGGGATAGGCTGTCATATATGTCTAAATGACTGGGTCATCGACTACTTTCTCTTCTCCAGGAAAGGCGGATAATTTAAGAGGTAACTGGGTTTCACAAACGTTTAATTCTTCCGCCAGCCACATTCCATCATGTGCACAACCTTCAGCCAGTGCCGCGAGTTACACGAATTTCGAACCGGACCGAGCGAGGGCACCTGGAATGGCTCCGCTGATCAAAATGTGAAGATACTTCCTTATCTATACCCCGTGCCGGTAATATCTTAGATCTATGACCGTCAAATTTAATGCCTTCCTCCACAATTTGGTTATGAACTACGAGTCAAAATGATTCTTTATATATTGGATAGCCTGGACGCTTCTACACGTCTGTTGAACCGCTTTTTCCGCGACAAACTCTTGTTTTCCCATAAATTATTTATACCTGCCAGATGAAGATCCAATCACAGTGGTGAGCCAACAACAACTACCTCCCAACATGTACAAGGAGGAAGAATGTCGGCCGCTTCTTACCCCTGAGCCCAGCTCAGAATACCAGCCAGCGCCACGCACCAAGAAGGAGCTTCGCAATATTGAGAATGTAACAGTTCCCGAAACGGCGACATATGGCAGGAACATAACGTGCGGGGGCGCATATATCCTCGTTATGTCCCAGATGATTGGCTGTTCAATATTTGCGACTCCCGGCAGCGTTGTTCGGTCGTGTGGGAGTGTTGGCCTCACTCTCTTACTATGGCTTGTTAGTGCGACTGTCAGAGCTTGCGATCTTGGAATTTATACAGAATATGGCTGCATGTTACCACGTTCTGGTGCGGACAAGGTCTATCTAGAATTCACCTATCGTCGGCCGAGATTCCTTGCCTCAACCCTATTTGCAATTGCATCCGTTACCCTAGGTGTGTCAGCAACCAATTGCGTTGTCTTCGGCCAATATATGCTCTTTGCCTTGGGCATGGAACCAACAGTTGCCGCCCAAAGAGGGTTTGCGGTCGGCCTCTTAATCGCTGTATGCATAATCCATGGTTACTTCTACAAGCTCGGTATCCGGATTCAAAACTTTCTTGGATGGGTGATTTTGTCTATAGTTGGGTTCATGATATTCACGGGACTCTATGTTGTGCTTTTCCAGAAACGCCAAACCATCGCTGGGAAGCCTGAGCTATTCTCCTGGGATGGAATGTGGCAAGGCTCTAATTGGGACTTTGGCGTCCTTGCAACCTCTCTCTTACAGGTTTCTAGCTCGTTTTCTGGATTGTGTACGACGAATGTCGTTCTTAACGAGGTCCATAACCCAATCAGAACAGTCAAAGTCGTGGGGTTGATGGCGTTCGTGACTGTCTGCATCTTATATGCCCTCATTAATGTCTCCTACTTCATGGTTGTCCCGATCGAGGAGATCAAGAGCAGTGGACAGTTGGTTGCAGCATTATTTTTTGAGCGTGTGTTTGGCCCGGGGTTTGGTAAAACGGTTCTCCCTCTCCTTGTTGCCATATCGGCTGCTGGCAAGGTTATGGTCACTATCTTCTCATCCGTAAGTTATCTTCCGTATTAACTGTCTTCGTGTTTGATACCTTGCTGATTACTATGTTTAGGCCAGGGTAAACCAAGAAATAGCTAGACAAGGCTTCCTCCCTTTTTCTCGCTACCTTTCATCGTCAGAGCCGTTCAATACACCACTGGGAGGCGTAGTGGTCCACATGATCCCTACTTTGCTTACTATACTACTTCCACCACCAGGAGACATCTATAACTTCATCCTTGATGTTCAGGGATACCCGGGCGAGTTCTTTGGAATTGCCATAACATTTGGCATTATTCTACTTAGATGGAGACGGCCGGAACTCCAGAGGCCGTTCAGAACCTGGGTACCCAGTGTATGGCTGCGATTGGTGGTCGGCTTTTTACTGATTATTGCCCCATTCTTCCCTCCAAAGAACGGAAGGGGAGATGTTCATTTCTTCTACGCCACATATGCCATTGTTGGCGTAGGCATGTAAGTCTTCCGGTCTTGCCTCATTCTATTCAATCAGAGCAACCATACTAACAATGTTGACCAGAATTATACTGTCAATTGTCTACTGGTGGCTCTGGACGATTGTTATTCCAAATAGAAATGGTTACAGACTCGAGGAGGAAATTGAAATCCTTCCAGATGGAACAAGTATTACACGGCTGGTCCATGTCGGTAAACGGGAGTTACAGTCATAAATTAGGGGTTCAAGGGTTCTATCAATGTCTCTCGAGACTACGACGTTATGTGGTATCAATTCTTTCGGTCTGAATAAATATGAAAGTATGAAATAATGAACACCATAAAATATTTTCTAGAAAATAGTCATATGCTCGATCAATAGATACAAGGTCTACCACCAATTAATCAACCCTCTCCCTGTATGGTCTGTATAGGGATGTAAGCTTATTCAACTTGTATAAAGCAACCACAGGGAGCAGAGTGTATTAATAATAGCTAGAGTTGGATCTACATTTCATGTATGTAAGAACACAGACTGCCAAATTCTCTTATCCCTGAAGCCCCTTGGTGTGTTGCTCCTCTCAAAGGGCGGAAGTGGCCTTGCCCACCAAAACCTCCACATATAAATAGTGATTTGCTTAGTGTCTTTCTCTCACTTCTTCTTTTGCTCAACTACTTCTTCTTTTCTCCAAATAACCACACACAATCTTGAACAAAACACCTCCTTACACGCAAGAAAACAGCGTTTAGACCTTCAAGATGGGCAAAACTATCATCCTCACGGGTGCTTCTCGCGGTAAGACAGTCACCGCCATGTGAAGACGCGTGAGATCAGCCAGCCACTAACAAAGCTGTCCCGCACTGCAGGCATCGGCTTAGCTATCGCTAAGTATCTCTTGCAGGCGCCACATCGCTGCAATGTGGTTGTTGTTGCCCGCACTGAGGCCCCCTTGCTGGAGCTTAAGGAGCAGTATGGCACTCAGGTGCAGGTTGTCTGTGGTGATATCACCGACCCCCAGGTTGCCCATAAGGCCCTTGCCCAGGCTCTCTTGTCCTACAGCAAACTCGACGGCCTTGTTATCAATCACGGAGTTCTTCCCCCCGTCACCCGCCTCGACCAGTTCTGCCATCGAGAGTGGGTGAAGGCGTACGATATTAACTTCTTCAGCGCCGTGGAGCTTGTATGTTTTGATTCTACAGTTTCTATTCTCTCACTAGTCTGCTGTCTTTGCTAACCAACCAACCATTTTAACAGGTCAAGCAATGCATCCCGCATCTTCGCCTGGTTCGTGGCAGAGTCGTCTTCACTTCTTCCGGTGCTGCAACCGGACCCGTCAACGGCTGGGGCATGTACGGCTCCTCCAAGGCGGCGTTGAACCATCTCAACATGACTCTGGCCCACGAGGAGCCTGAAATTGTCTCTATTTCCATCCGCCCAGGCATGGTTGACACGGACATGCAGCACCACCTCCGCTGCCAGCATCTCGGTATCCTCGGCCCCAAGGACAGCGCTAAATTCGTCAAGGCCCATGAAGAGGGAAAGCTGTTGAAGCCCGAGCAGCCTGGCACCGTCATTGCCAAGCTTGTCATGAATGCAACTCATGATCTCAGCGGCAAATTCATCACGTTCGTCTTCCTTCCTACCGTAATAACGATCCGTGATTGCGTCTTCTTTTACTAACCGAGTCTATGCTACAGTTGGAACGACCCAATCCTGGCCAAGTACCAGGCATGAAACTTTAAACAAATTAACCTGCGTTCAGACATGAGACTGAATATCAGCACAGATACTTGAGGTAGGGAAAGACGGTTGGCAAGGAAATGTCATAGGAAAATAGAGATAGCTCAGGCGAAAGGTTAATAATGATACATGTTGTAATCATCAGATGCAAAGCACCTTAATATTTAGCATGGAGTGAATTTTTTTCTTCATTGCTATTGTGTGCGGCAGGCCTGGAAATAAGAGGGCTCAAGCAGATTACAACATACCATTGTAGTAGTTTAGCGAGGACTCAAAATAGCAAAGAGAAGATTCCTACGGAGTACAGATCAACGCTTCTCGAGGCGCGTGTCACTTCCATATCCATCAAAGTTCTCGAGTAATACAATTTCATTCTTGGGGATTTTCAGGAGCCATCTGAATACAGCGGGTAATCTAGGAGCTTTTGAACCAAGTTAGCCATGGAGTCCCTTCAACGATCGGTCAAGGGCTGGTAGGTGGAAGGTGTTTGTTTTGGCTCAGGAGTCCGTTTGGCTAGGACAGGTAAATCACCACAGAATTGTATGATAGGGGCGACAACAAAGTTCATCATTGGGATGGAGAGTGTATCAAGACGGAAGCAGGAGAAATACGTACCATTAACATTGTTAGCAGTGAATAATCTGCTGTAATTCTCGAGTATGAAGAATGAGGATGAAGAGAAGAAAAATTGAAGTTTCTAATTTTTTTTTTTATATTCCGATTTTTTTTTTTTTCGAGCAAAAATGGAAAAAAGAAGTTCCGAGATTGCTGAGTCATCTTCCGAGGGATCCTCGAAGTTAAAAAGAGCTTCAAAGGTTGGAGCCGAAGACGAAGAAAAAGAAGCAAAAGGACAAGAACAGAAGAGCGAAGATAACATTATACTGGAATAGCTGCCAGTTCTATCCCTTATTCTGTTGGTATTCGACTGCCTGTTGAACCTTTGCTACTCAGCGCCATGTCCGACAGGGAATTCGGAGGTAAGTAGCATGCGCGCGGAGCTCGACTGTGGGAGGGATGCGAACTGACTTGCGCCTGGCAGGAAACGATGACCTCTCCCTACCAAAAGGTACCATAAAGCTGTTCTCCGCAATATCAATGTTGACATGCTGCCTATACTGCTGAGAGAAACTGAAACACCGGCGGATTTTCAGCGGCCTATCTAGTCTGCAACGGATATGGACAATGCTAACCCCACTCTCCCATTAGCTACGGTGCAGAAGATTATAACGGAGATTTTGCCGCCCTCATCTGGCCAGACGTTTGCGAAGGATGCCCGAGACCTGCTCATCGAATGCTGCGTCGAGTTTATTACACTGATATCATCCGAGGCCAACGAGATCAGCGAGAAGGAGGCAAAGAAGACAATCGCCTGTGAACATATCGAAAAGGCACTCACGGACCTTGGTTTTGGAGACTATGTCCCTGATGTGCTTGCGATTGCCGAAGAGCATAAAGAGCAACTTAAGGTACGACTCAACGGTTCCAGATTACCGTAGAATCTGTTACTTCTTCGTGCTTGATATACATACCCCATGTTATAAAAAAAGAGAGAGAGAGAGAGAGAGAGAGAGAGAGAGAGAGACACTGACTGTTTTTGGCAGACTCGAGAGAAGCGGACAAATAAGATAGACCAGAGCGGCATGTCACACGAAGAGCTACTACGGCTCCAGCAAGAGCTCTTCCGCTCAGCTGGAGAAAAGTACAATTCGGGGAGCTAAGCGGTCTTTAACACCACCTGTCCCCTTAGCGCATGTTTATGATGCTTACGATATGCGATGAATCTCTTCTGGAGTTTAACGGGATATCTTCTTTTGGGGGTTGGTTCTGTGTTGCCTGGCGTCAGTTTATTACTACTGTTACTACTACTACGACCTTTTCATCCTACGCATTCGTTATACTTCCACCCTACCGCAAATTTTAATGATATATAGAGCATCAGCGAGAATATTCTTTTCTTGCATTATAAGATCCCGTCTCGCTACCAGCTCTAGTGATCTTTTTATTCCTTTCGCTTTCTCTTCCAACTTCTCGCGCGCGCGCAGTATATATCACGTGACACTTCTGCTGCCAAAATCCAAAAAGCTGAAGCTTCATAAAAAAAACGAACTCAAGGGAAATCAGCGAAACAGCTACAGAACCGGGAACATCCCGACAAAGCGCTTCTACTTGGTTTACTCGTCCTCTCACTGCTCGGACCCGGTCGCATAACGCTTCTCCAAACATTACGGCGCTCACTATCGGGCTCTGTTCACTGTCGGGTGTGTGAACCGCCGGTGCGACGCGGCGGAGAAGCTGCCCACCATGCCGCAATTCAGCAGTGATAACATCCTGGTACGCCGTTTTCGAAGAGCAAAGATTCATTTGTTATGCTGAGTACGGTCACTAACACGGCTAATTGATAGTTAATCTCGCCTGGGTCGCAAGTCACCCTCGCGCAGCTCGGACTGCCAGAGTCCTTTACCCCGGCTCGATTTCGTTTCCCGACGCGCATGTTCCCTGCCGAAAAAAAGGGAGAATGGGAGCCTCATAGGATACGGGCGCGGGTCGTCAAGGCCAGGAAAGTAGTATCACCAAAGCCGGTGGCACTAGCGACGGAGCCTTCTGTTCCCGCGAGCGATGAGGGAGCCGCTACTGCATCTGGTTCTACTGCGGAAGACAGCTCGAAGCAGGATGTCGAGATGAAGGATGTCGCCGATGACAAGGTGAAAGAGACTCCAGCTACCGATGAAAATGGCGAAAAGCCAGCAGAAGCTGCTGAAGAGACGGAAGAAATGACCGTGTATGAGGAAGACACATTGTCGGATGAGGGTGCGGTTTATGCATTACACAACGGAGCTGTGGTGGACTGGTCGTGTTTCTTCGCGCTTCTCACACATATATACAATACCCTGAGCCCGCCTTTCCACACGCCAATGATAATAATTGCACAGCCAGTCTGGACGGCCGCAGATCGAGAGAGGTTGACCCAATTCGTGTTCGAGAAGTTCAAGACGCCAGCGTTTTGCCTGATGGACTCTGCCTTGGCTGTCTGCTACGCATACAATACCCCTAATGCTACCGTTGTTGATGTGGGCCATGGCAAGGCAGATGTTACGGCTGTAACAGATTTCATAGTGAGCGAACACGGGCGAGGAATAGCGCTGGAAGGGTGCGGTGGTCAAGCATTGACTGATAGACTACTGGAACTGCTGGGACCCAAAGGATTCACCCGTGAAATGTGTGAAAAATTGAAGAAGAACCCCATCTGCGAAATCCTACCGCCTGGCACTTCGTTACCCAAAGACAATGGCTCTGACTCGGCGAATCAAGAGTCTATCAAACAGGCTTCTGCTCCAGGCATGGGTCCGGATATGCCGAGAGGCCTAGGAAATGGCGAAAAGGAAGATGACGATGGCGTATTAGACGTTGCTAGCATTGTCAGCAGGGGTAATGCCAGTGAATTCATTGCCAAACGAGAAAAGGAAAAAGCTGAAAAGGCAGCATCCCGCAAGGGCCAAGCTGCAGAGTCTGCTGCCGCCAGACAAGCCCGTTTGCCAAACTCAAAGAAAGCAAGGGCAATTTTCCATTATGAAGGGTTAGCAGAACCACAGGCCGGGGCCAATGACCAAACACAGCCTACCAAACAAAAGAAGGAGATTGAAGTAGGGGTGGAGAGACTTATGGCTGCAACACCTCTTGAATCAGGTGCCGACGAGAGGTGTGGCTACAGTATCTTGGAGACTCTTGCAGCTCAGATCCATCATACAATTCTCTCTGTTCCTGATGCCTCAACACGCAGCAGTTTGTGGGACTCTCTCATTATACTCGGAAACGGCAGCAAAGTAAAAGGTTAGTTTCCTATCGTCAATTGCTTGTTCAAATTGTTGTATTCTAACCTTTGTGCCACAGGTTTCCCTCAAGCACTCCTTTCTACTATCACACAGAAATACGTGCTATCCCCGTCCTCAGGGACCATCTTTACCTCAGAAATACCTTCAACCTTCTCAACTCCTCTAGCAACGGGGGCAAACACACCAGCTCAGCCCCAAAACCCAGGTCCTTACCTTCACCCTGCTGCTCATGGTGTGAACCCGCTGCTTGTAGCTGCTACTCACTCAAATACCCCCGCAACGCCTAACAATCTAAACTCTAATGCCGCTCTCTCTGCTGACCCCAACATGCTTGCACACCATAAATCCACAGGCCATTCACAAACACCGACAGGCATCAAACTGCTCAAACCCCCAGAGTATTTCCCCGAGTGGAAAGAACAAGGCTCATCAAGTGCGGCCACTGCAGTCCCCGGCACAAACCCACCAGCAAGTACAGACGCTAGCAATGCGAATGCGGCATCCGGAGTGGCATCCGGTTCTAACAACGTCGGCATGGAAGAGGCAACATTCCTCGGAGCACAGGTGGCTGCCAAGGTAATTTTTATTGTGGACCAGGGGGCTAGTAAGGGTTATCTCAGCCGTGTCGAGTATAATGATGCTGGTCCAACGGCGATTCACAAATATTGTTTGTAAAATGTTCGTCCCCTTTTTATACCTTTTTTTGTCTCCACTGAGCTTGTATCGTAACATTTGATTGGGATAGGAGTGACGGCAGCTACAACATTGAGTAGATTTGTCTTGATCTTGCAGTCTTCATCCATTCTTCTATCACTTTATCTGTTTCCATGGCTGGTGTTTTCCTCGTCCTCCATTTTATATCAGCTTTGAATATCTAGATGCGCTAGTCCAATAGAAGTTAGCGTCTTTTCTTATCGCCCACAACTTTGATAAACTCTAAAAGTTATATTTTTTTTTTTAATTTAGAAAGTTGGACTTTTTTCTAATTATCTGAGTGCAAGAGAAAGTCATCGCTAAAAGGCAAGCATTTCGTGCCCAATAGCTCGAGCCGGACGAGCATTTGGTGCTGAGGGAGAGTTATCTTATTTTTATTTTTTCGTTTTTTAAAAAGAAAAACCCGGAACCCATCCTAGAAGGACAGGGTGCAATTTCATCCTCATTAACAGCCCCTCGGCACGAAGCACCATGCCGAAACCGACCGCGAAGACATCGTCTTCCGAACGGCGACATATACCCCTAGCGGACGAAATAACATCTGCTGGCCATCTAAGAACAAAATCCGGCAGTAAACGGAAGTCAAGGTCCGAAGACGAGACGGAAGATGATCACTATCTCGATTCGAAGTCGTCAAAGAAGATCCTGCAAATTGGACGAGATCTCGCTGAGGAAGATGCGGTAGAGGCCAGGGCTGCTGCAGAGGCTGCTGGTATCGATTTGAAAGCAAAGGCTGCGTTTGATTTTGAGTCCCGACTAGCTGGTGAGGGGTCGGGATATGAAGACGAGGAAGATATTGTCCAATATGATGATGATGCGCAGTGGGAAGATGAAGGAGAAGTCGAGGAAGTGGTACGCTGTTATGAATCTATTAGCCTTGCTATACGCAATTACCATCTATGGCACTTCATTTACTAACGTTTCAATTGCTTGCAGGAAGTTGACCCTAATGACTTGGATATGTTCCACAAATTCCTCCCACGAGACGAAGAGGACCCTATTTTTCACCCACGGGAGGGTGGCATGGAAGGCAACGGCGAAAGTACCAATTTAGCGGATCTCATACTTGAGAAGATCGCAGCACATGAAGCAGGCCAGTCAACAGAACCCCTTGTTCTCGGAGGTGGTGCTCCAGAAGACGCCATTGAGATTCCAGCTAAGGCATTAGAAGTCTACGACAAGTATGTCAATTTACTCGTTATCAACATCTCAGTACAGTACACATGGATACTAATCTGACTATAGAGTCGGCTACCTCCTCTCGCGTTACAAATCTGGCCCACTCCCCAAGCCATTTAAAATTCTACCTACTTTACCATACTGGGACGCCCTACTCTCCGTCACCAAACCGGAGGCGTGGACTCCAAACGCAATTTACGCCGGCACTAGGATATTTATATCCGCAAAACCTCACATTGCCCAACAGTTCATCTCCATGGTGCTCCTAGAACGAGTCCGAGATGATATTAGAGAAACAAAGAAACTGCATGTACACATATACAACGCTTTAAAGAAGGCCTTGTATAAACCAGCATGCTTCTTCAAGGGACTTTTGTTCCCACTCATAGCGAGCGGAACCTGCACACTCCGAGAAGCACAGATTGTATCCAGTGTGATAACGCGAGTGTCTATACCCGTCCTTCACTCCGCCGCTGCACTCCTCCGGTTATGCGAGATATCAGCGGAACAAACCATATCCTCTTTCAATGCAGAGGGCACGGGTGCTACAAACATGTTCATCCGTGTATTCCTAGATAAGAAATATGCACTGCCATATAAAGTCATTGATGCCTTGGTATTCCATTTCCTCCGCTTCCGTGCTACGAAACCCGATGAGAATGGCGATGCAAATATGAATGGGACAGGATCATACTCAGCCGCTGCTGCAAGAGACTATAAGCTTCCCGTCCTATGGCACCAATCGCTTCTTGCATTTGCCCAGCGTTATCGTAACGATATCACGGAGGACCAGCGTGAGGCGCTACTTGATCTTTTGCTGTCAAACGGGCATAAAGATATTGGCCCAGAGGTACGGAGGGAGCTGCTGGCCGGAAGAGGAAGAGGAGTCGTCGTACCCGAAGCTGTTGAAAACAACGGAGGCGATGATACTATGGATATGACGATATAGTCAAGATAGAGGCGGGTAAAGGTCTCGTCTGACGTCTTTAACGGTGGCATATTATGTCGTATTTTGGACCGAAATATACCAATGATATTTTTTTGCATCTGGAATTCCGCTGTATCCCTTTATATTATAACAGGTTTCTACTTATAATACAGCATTAAGCTCATTCTATGGCTTGGCTCATCGCACTTGGTGTATCTGGTGCTCCGTCTATGGTCACACTCGTGGGGGCGCTTGCAATGCTGGCCTCACGTAGGTTTGAAGGCGCTGGTGTAGAAGCATTCGTGCCGCCAGCTGCGTGCGCAGCTGGTAATTCTAATTTCCAGCCAGTACAGAATGCATCCACTTCATCGACGATATCAGCTAGTATATCCTCGCAGATTTGGTCGTTAAATCTATCACCAAAGGGCTTCACGTTTGGAAATTCGTCGGTAGGGGGCCCAATGAACCAAGGTGCCTCGAATCGACAATCTACTGCTCCTCCATTATGGCAGCTAACAGTAGGGTAATAGCCAATCATGCCGTCATCAGCATTCTCTCGCTCGCCTATTCCCAAGTTGTTGCTTGCTTGTGCAAACCGAGAAGCCGGTGGAAGGAAAGCATATAAATTTTGAAAGGGAGTTCCCATTTTAACCCCATTCTTAAAGATCGTAATGCTGGAGCCAGGAAGTGTTCGAAGGGAGGCATCTTCTGCATTTCCTGGGGAAGGAGGCCCGTAAGTAGGAGTCTCTTTGAGGTTAAATGCATAGTCTCGGAGATGTTTCGAAGCAAAGACGTGGCTCTGTTGATACATAAAATCGGACTTTAGATGGAATGGAATTCGATCCCGGATGAAATTGATCGGTGCCGGTTGGGAGGTTGGATGATCTACATCCATTTCATCCCCTTCAGCAGGCGGTTCGTACGTCCCTTCAACGACCTTCTTGTGCAGTTCAAGCGGTGGCAGGGTAATCAACATGCCAATCACATCACCTTCACAGATGGATTCGTCCTTGGGGAAAAAGTACTCGCATCTCATTCTGTTAACAACCTCGCCATTAACGTCACGAATACCATAACCGTAGCAGTCAACGCCGACATTCACATCAAGGTCGGCTTCACGGCGCGCAAATCCAAGTCGTATATTCCCATGAGGTGATGGCCCCGACTGTGAACCTCGGGTCACTCCGCTTACCACCTTGGCTTCATAATAGTATGTTCCCTCTCGTGCGCAGACATTTGCTCGAGCTGAATGCCATGGGTCACTGGTGCTTACTCCTCGGGCATCTTCTGTGAAAGTGATACAGGCAGGAGAGTCTTCGAAGCTGAATCGTGAATGGTAAGGCGGTACATCGGTTTGTCGATATTTAATGTGTGGGAAACCTGGGTCTTCAATTGCATAGGTATATCTAAAACCGTTTCTATTGCTTACTCTAGATCGTTATGTTAGCTATATGAACCGCCACTACTACTAAAGCTCAATACATACTTGTCCGCAATATCGTAGAATTTATACTCCTGACCGATTATCTCGGATTTTTTTGTACAAGACAAGTTCATCTGGCGTGGTTTTGGGTGTAGCACATCCGCAGGACGAGGGTCGGCGACTGGTATGGGCATGAGCATGGGTAGCTCTAACGACGGAATAGCCGAACTGGAGGACGAAGCGGTTGTTTTCCTCTCATAACCTCCATCACCGGTATCCTGGCGCTTAGTGTCATGTCTCTTCTTATGCTCACGTTTCGTCCTCTTTGCTTTCTCCCTTGCCTTCTCGCCGCCGGTGGTCATCTTGGATTGTGAGGTTGCGGATCCGTGGGCGATTTAGGGTTGAACCTGGAGGGTGAGTAGGAGGGCACTATCATTCCAAAATAGCGCGACCAGCATCGTTTCGTCAATTCCGACCCTTGAGCGTTGTCTGGGCGGAGCAATTGCTTTCTGCGTCTTGATATCAATCAGCGCTGCGAGGGTTCAGTTCAGTGGAAGCTGGTAAATGCATCACGTGATGTGTGTTTGACGGTAACAATACTGAAGGATAAGAAGCTACAATAATCAATATCTTACAGGTATATATTCGCAATGTACAAAAGGTGGATGAGAGTACAGTCTCACGTCTTGCCTATCTCTTCCAGCATCTTCCCCACCTCTAGGACCATACTATCGTCTCCAAACTGGCCAATGACTTGTACCCCTGCATGGCGTGGAACACTTTGACTCTTAGATTCTTCTCCATCGAAGAGTATCGGAACACTCAATGCAGGAAGGCCTGCAAGGCTGCATGGTACTGTGAAAACATCGTTTGTGTACGCATCAATAGGTGAGGATTTTTTCAATGCTTTTATAGCGGGTGCAGTTGAAGGGGCTGTAGGGCAGATGATCACATCAATCTTTGCATTTCCCCCAGCGTCCTCGTTATCGGCAAGGTCTCGTGATCCCGGGGTCGTTGATGCTACGTGTAGAAGCGGGTGCGGAAGTCGAAATACGGAGTTAAAGTCGGCCTGAACCAATCTCCGGATCTTCTGCGCTTGAATGAAGTAATTGTCAATTTTATCTGCGCTGAGAGAGAACGTTCCCAGCAGTATCCGTCGCCGGACTTCAGCTCCGAACCCTTGTCCACGCGTGTTTGAGTAAAGATAGTCCCCTGCATTGTCCGCAGATTCAATGTCCCTGGTGCCGTAACGAACACCGTCGTACTTTGCTAGGTTCGACGAGGCCTCCGCTGGGGCCAAGACATAGTATGCAGATAAAGCTTGTTTGGTGGCCGGAAGCGTGATAGGATGAATGCTATGTCCTTTGGACTCGAGGTATTGGAGTGCTATCTGCCATGCAGATCGGATCTCAGAACTCAGTTCGTGTATATTGTACTCAAGAGGGACTCCAATTCGCAATCGAGTGGGTTGTGCTGATGCCTCCCTGACAGCAGCCAGGATGCGTGACCGACTCGTTGGTGAAATGCTGGTTGGATCACGGCTATCATAACGGTTTACCACATCTATTATACGAATATTAGTTATAGGTAGTGGCTGCATGGTGAAACATTCCTGCTTACCAAATATGTCATGGATAGTGGATGTGTCTTTCGCAAAAATTCCAACAGTATCGAGGGAGTTCGCGTACGCCACAACTCCCCATCTTGATATCAAGCCATACGAAGGTTTAAACCCAAAGACACCCGTATATGCCGCCGGAAGACGCACTGAGCCGCCTGTATCGGTTCCCAATGCCCTGCTCAAGTTAGCACTACACTGCGTATAGCTTGGAATGTGACATACGCATGGCATTGGCCGGTAGCAACTGCAACTGCACTGCCTCCGGAGCTTCCACCAGCCGAATGAAACTCCTCTCCTCCTCCCTTGTTATTTTTCACGGGACCGAAGTGGGAATGTATGGAGTGAGAGCTACAAGAGTGATAACATTCAGCATCCGAACGACCCTCCCATAGCTAGTCGCGGGAAAAGGCAGCCTACCCCATGCCAAACTCATCCAAGTTCGTCTTCCCGGCCACAATAGCGCCTGCATTCTCTAATAAATCAACAACGGTCGCGTTGAAAGGGCTCGTAAAATCTTGTAGAGTCGCAGATCCGCAGGTGGTTGGTAGCTCGCTGGTGCAGATGTTATCTTTCACGCCTACGAGTTTACCATCCAACGGCGATATAGCTACATCTATCGATTGCTCAATCGAGATTAGCCATGAAGGAGCTATATAAGTAGACTGATGGGTATATTTTACCTTTCCCACGGCGGTGGTCCGCAGCTTGAGCTCGCTCTCTCCATGTCGCGGAGCGCTCTAATGGAGTGATGAAAGCATTCAGGCTAGCAAATGTCTTCTGATTAAGTAGACATTTCTCTGCCTCGCGCAAGAAGGACATTTATCCTTCTCTTTCAAAACCAACTATAAATTGTCGGATGTTTGCAATGTTGAATTAGAGATGGAAATAATAGTTCAATCATGAGATAAGGTCCCGTCGGAGATCTGTCACGTGACGATCCCTGCTGGGCCCAAGAGCTGGATCTTAGTCGCGTAGAAGAAACAAAGTAGGAGATTGAACACTGTGATATCGAATGGACCCAAGGAATAATATATATAATGTCGCAAAACCCAACTACCACGGATATCTAGCGCCGCTTCAAATGAAGGTGACGAGCCTCATGTTCATGCCCCAACTCCAAACCGATTATGACAAGCGAAAACGAAATAGGAAATGAAAATGGAACCAGAGAAAAGGAAACAGGCAGCATATGTCTGTAGTCATCCAACATTAAGGGCTTCAGAAAGAAGGACAACGACATCATCCTCTCAATGCCCTCAGTCTGCCCGCCAGGCCGTCCTCAAACTCCGCCTCTTTCTGTTTGTTGGCCACAGTAAGCTCCTCGCGTGGAGCGGTATTCTCCTCCAAGCCCTGGCGTAAATCGACCCCAGCACTATCCGCGAGTCGCTCCATGAGACGATCGACATCTTCATCTCCCTCAGCGCCATATTCTTGCATCTGGACATCCTTGGAAACTCCCTCCAAGGCAGACCCAGCCAATTTAAAGTCTTCTGACCGGGAGACGAACTGGTTGGCAACAGCGAGCGTGCGTTCAAGATTTATACTCCTTGACGCTGAGTCAAGCGCCTTGGATGCTTTCATGAGGGATCGTGTAGAGTCGCGGGTACTTTTGGCGGCGGAGAGATCGCTGTATATCACGTCTGCCTCTGCTGATTTTGAAAGCAGGGTAACTGACCGGCGTTTTTCGCGGATTGCTGAGCTGGCGTGGATGCGGGAGATTTGGAACTGTCCTTTCTTCATGGCTTTGATGGCCTTGTCTTCCTGTGCGCGGGCGGAAGCTTCGGCCTTGGTTGCTTGTTTCCGTAGCTGGTTACCGTTGACCTAGTTATGTCATTAGTTTTGCACCGAGTGAGGATAGTATCCTGAAAAGTAAGACTTGGAGTGGATATACCTTTACTTCGGCCATGGCCTCAAGGAGGGGGTCTCGCATACCCATAGTGGCTATAGATCTAACACCGAGGAGGATGCGCTGGTAGCCAAAAAGAATATAAGTTGGCGTGCGGCAGACGAAGGCTATGCCATGTAAAGCACTCTGAAAACAGCACTCTATCGTATGATATTGGGTATCTCTATGTCATCAGCGTCATCGCCGTATGCCTGAATTTCGACGACGAAGATGTTACAGCGCCAAGCCCCCAACTGACTTAATCATCACGTGGCAGATCTGTCATGTGATTTTACTGCGGAGCCTCAACGGAACTTATTTATTCCGTAACCTAACGCCCCCGCTCGGGCCACGGGGATCTTCCGTAGAACCTTGATTGAAGCTTGTCAACATCAGGGGTTTTTCATATACTTAGACAGGCACACAATTGATACAGAGGTTCCAACGACGGTGAAAAGGAGCCTATGTCAGGCAAATTTGATACTCAGATGCCTGCGACCACATATAGATACCCACCTAGTCCCCGCAGGAACGTACCCTGATGTCCATGAGAGACTCCCCGGCTGTCTCGTATCAATCAATCCATCAAGTCATTTCCTAAATCATAACACTGCCTAGACGACATGCTTCTATGCTCAGGAAGAATCAATTCAGGCATGTTAGCCGATATTCATTCAAATTTATTTTAAAAAGGCCATGAAGTATCGCGACCGAGGCTACTATCCGCCAGGGACTGTCGGGCAGCTGTAAAACTAGCCATACCCAAAGTTATGTGTTTTGTGATTCAGTATATATTATCACAAGCGGGTAACATCCACTCTTGACCTCTACTTTTTCAAGAGGTTGTTGTGATAGTGCAGCGTCTAGCCTGCTGGCTCCCAATTCTTGCCACGCCGGATAGAAGGCTTCCTGGGAGGGCTGTGTATATAAAGGGGGAACACATCCACAGGTATTGAGAGTATTTTCCAAGTCAAGACAATCTCCTACAATTCTCCCCTTCATCAAGAACAAGATCAAGATCAACATGAAGTTCTCCATTTTCTCCGCGGCTTCTCTTCTGGCCACCGCTGCCCTGGCAGGACGTGCCTGGGAAGAGCATCACGGTCTCACCTTTGATTCATTCAAGAGCACCTTCAACAAGCTGACCAAAGACGGCTACCGTCCCATATATCTCACTGGCGATGCTGCACCGAATGGTGACGCTCGATACAACGGCATTTTCAAAACGCACCTCTTCGATGGGATAGGCTGGACAGCCCAGTATGGCTACGAGCCTGGAAAATTCGGCCAAACCGTCAAAGATCTGAAGAATAAAGGATACTTTCCCATGCATGTTCAGGGATATAACGTTGGCAAGGACCCAACTGCAGGCCACCAGAGACGGTTCAATGGCATTTGGCATAGACACATTGACGGGAGGAGAGTCCCTTGGGAATTGTTGGTGGACGCAACAAAAAACCAGGTGATGGAGGCTTTCGGCCAGTTTCCACCAAAAGGATATCGTCTTGTTAGTGTGAGCGGGTATGGCCTCGGATCTGAGCAGCGCTTCACCGCAGCGTTTCAGAAAACCCCTGGTCCGGAATGGAAGGCGACTATTGGTATGGGCAGGGAAGAATTCCAGAAGAGAACGGAAGAGTTGAGGAAGCAAGGCTTTTTTCCGGCGGATCTCAGCGTGTATAACATCAAAGGGTCAGTGTTCTTTTCTGCCATCTGGCAGAGGGAGGACGGCAAGTCCGACAAGTCAATGGCGAAGTTCGGATTGTCGGCAAAAGAGTTGGCAGAGTGGTTCAGGCATTGGAAAGAAAAGGGGTACGAGCCAATGACTGTGTCTGGGTATCTCGAAAACAGCTCTCTGAAGTATGCTGCCATCATCGGCAAGCCATAACGATACAGTTGACCTAATTGTTAATTTCTAATACTTAATTAATTCAATGATATTCATGGTTGACTACTCCTACTGAATACGACAATCTGAACTCCGTATAATCTTGATAGAGATGGCTAGTGAAGACAAGGAAGAAAATGTAGGTGAGGACTGCTGTTTGTTTTCTGGTCCTTTTTACCAGCCTTTCGTCCATTTAACTGGCGGGGCCTGAGTCCACTGCTTGAGGCTACCACATAAATAGGGGGTAATATGTGGAAGCAACCTCACCACGAGCCAAACCCCGGTCGGATATCGCCGACATTCTTCTTCTTCTTCCTATTACAGGCTCAATGCCAGCGAGATCCGAGGTCTCAACGGACGAGAGGGTGTATATCTTCTCTGATATCAGGTACTGGACCTGAGGTGAGTTCTAATTCATTAGTCTCAGTCCAACTTTCTGAGCGGGTAACTAGTCAATCAGATAAAGGGGCGAAATGAGTATGTATGTGACGGTTCTTTGACCATTTTTTAATACAGAACTGAAGATCAGCTACAAAAGGTAAAGATGATCGGAGTAATTGTGGATGTATTGAACCTAATCCTAAAATCTGTAGCTATGACCAACCTAACTAGTACTCCTTGCACCCCGAACGCCGTGACCTTGACCGCGAAGAGAGTGAGCCTCGCTTCGTCGATACTTGTTTGTTGACTCCAATAACCTTCCTTGGCTGGTCTCTAAGTGATCTGCCGCTGTTTTTCCCTCTAGATGATGATGCCGATAACAATGCTGCTTCCGTCTTCTCTGCCCGATCAATCGCAAAAAGGATTGTGACCAGTGACTCCCATCGTTGCCGAGACTCCAGCTGAACGATCGACTGACCTGACCGAGAAGATCCGAGCATTGCACTCTCACTGAGCACCAGCTGCAATTCCCTGCTCGTCGCATCTCTCAAGGGACGCGCCAAAGCTGGGCTGCAAGCCAGAAGCCGGGAGAGGAGTCTGCTCCGGAAAACCGATCGAGTCGTCGAGTTTCTGCTGGAGTTGTTGTTGTTGTTGTTGGTTGTCCTCGTCGGGACCGAGATCAACCAGAGAATCAAAGGCAAAAGGGCCGAGATCTGAGTCGGGGAGAAGTTCAAGGGAGAACCCGTCTTCAAGGAATGAAAGATCAGGCTCGCTGGATGAATCAGCGTCGAATAAGCGGCTGAGGTCAGCGTCTGATAGAGGGGGAGGGTGA
The DNA here is from genome assembly GCF_000151425.1 of Trichophyton rubrum CBS 118892. Lineage (NCBI taxonomy): Eukaryota > Fungi > Ascomycota > Eurotiomycetes > Onygenales > Arthrodermataceae > Trichophyton > Trichophyton rubrum. The sequence goes on along the minus strand of NW_003456423.1, from coordinate 8,518 downwards.
ACATGATCATGTTCACGAAGGAGAGGTATGTTGAGGTGGCTGAGGTCGAGATCATCCAAGGCCGGGCCTCCGATTGACACTGCAGGTCACACAACACCGCTGCAGGATGTTGTGCCAAATCGGAGGGGGTGGCGGAGGAGTGATCCAAGTCAGCCGGTGAGAGGGTGGTCGACGACGTCGAGCTTATATTGTTTGAGGTGGTTGTTGTTGTAGTAGTAGTTGTTGTAGTACTTGGGTCTGGGTTGATGGTGAATGGAATGCTGTCTATATTGTCGAGCAGGTCGTTTTCCTGCTTGAACAGAACGGGAGCCAAAGTAGGAGATGTCGAAGGGGCGAGGGTGGCCGAGATACTGGACGTGCTGGCTGAGGCTGAAGCAGAGGCAGGGCTGCCTGGATTGGACTTGGAGGTCTGTATCTCAGAGGCCAGTTTTGCCACCTGCTGGCTGAGCCGGTTGTTCTCGGCCTCCATCTGCGAGAGACGGCGGAGGAGGAACTCGTTCTGCTGCTCGATCTTGAGTTTCTCGCCCTCGAGCTTCTCTATCTCGAGCCTCTTGCGCTCCCGGGAGATCTGGGCGGCGGCACGGTTGCGTAGCACCCGTTCTATCCGCCGCTGTTCCTTTTCATCTTCCGTCTTTGCTCGTTTTCTGCGTCAAGTTAGTAATTGCTATTTGACCAATAAAAGAAAAGAAAAAAAAAAAAAAAGTGGCAGAGACATACCTTGGAGGGAGGTTGGTCTTGGGCGTAGGCAGCTCCTGGCCCCAGGACTTGCGCTTCTTGACTGGCTTCTTCTCCGCCGGCTTGGGGGTGTCGACCTTGGGCAGGCCCTCGGGGACGAGATCCTCGAATTTGAGCGTGGTGTCAGCCGGCGAGACGGTCAGACGGGGGATCTCAGCCCCGGGAGAGGGAGACATCGAGTCCATGGAGAAGGTCTCGACGGCAAACGTTGACTCCGTCATGGTGTGGCTGTCTTCTGTCAAACGGCGTGTGTATGGTGGTGGTTGATGTGGTTGTTTGCTGGATACAGTGCAGAGACTGTCAGAGAGCAAGCATGGTGGACGGACGGCTGCCTGGGAGGCTTGATGTCCCAGCCGGCGCAGTCGACGTAGTTGATGCCAGGCTGTCTTCTTCGCTCTGTTTCTTCGCCTCCGTCAAAGTCGCTGGGCTGGAGGTTTCGAACGATCAAAGGCGAGAGGGGAGACACCGCCTTTATAAAGAGGCCACCGTGGCAGAAAAAGGGCGTGACTAAGCAGATGAGTCAGCGTCACGCTTGCCGATTGGGGCTAGCTCTGGATGACTCATCATGCACGTGCGTTTCACTAAAAAGGGGGCTGCTTAGTCATCAAGCGAGCTGCGGGTCAAAGGAAGAAGAGAGAAACATCCAAGACGACGACAAGACAAAGACAAGACGACAAGACAGAGACACAAGAAGACGCACAGGAATACAAGAAAGTGACGAGTAAGATGAGCGAGACGATGGTCGTGCGACGGCGGCGAGGAGGATGGGGAGGACGCAGAAGGACGAGGAGAGATGAGAGGTCTCACCGGCGCTGATCAGGCCCGGCGGAGTAACTTGTTAGCAGCAGGGCGCGGTTGTCTTACTTTGCCGCTGGCTCCAAATCCCTCTCCAGCGCCAGCGCTCTTATCAAACGAAAAGGGCCCCTACGGAGTACATACGCGCACCACTGTGGCACCGAGCACGGCGTACCCTCGTCAACGTGCGTTGTACGCTGGCCAGTTGGGTGGATAGAGTCGGCGCAAGGGGGTTTAACCTCTCGCTTTTCGCCGTTTGTTGGAGTAAGTTCGTTAGTGAGCTGGTTGCGGTTGCGGAGGATTGGGGACTTGGATCAGGGGCGAGTCCAGATCCAGGTCCAACTTCTCGCTGCCAGGTTTGCGTTCCAGGGGCGCCGTTGACAAAGAGAGGCTGACTCGGTCGAAGTACTCCATACTCTGTGGCCACCGGTGACCCATCGAGCCAGAGACCGTTTTGTCTTCAGCTGGGGCGAGCTACCTAGACAGCCAACCACGCCATCTCATATGTGCGGGTTAGACTGCGCCCTTCTCGCAAGCCGACTTTTCAGCCTCCAGTCCATTGTGGTTTTCAGAGACATATCAGTGCATATATTGCCTTGAGGATATTCCGTACAACTCAGTAGGATGCCGGTGTAAAGTCCTCTATCACTGCTTCGCCCCCATTAAGGTCACTTCTACCGATCATGGTTATCAAATTATTAAATGCAGTCAGAACCACCCCTGTACCAGCGACAATCCCACTCCAACGCCCCCAGGGTCCTCCTGGTACAAATGGTGTATCTGTCCGGGCAGATGGGGGCTATGGAGCACCATTTCCGGAGTTATGGATCAGTCCAGTTAACTAGCAGCAGTCAGATGTTGGCCTTGGAATTTTGTGTTCAAGAATAATACCAGTTCCAGGCCGTAGTATCACTGATCATTGCCGCTCACGCTGACGTCTTTGGACCCCATCTGTGGCCGGACAATTGCACCCTAGACTACCTGAGATCATACTCTCGCTTCGAAGCTTTTATCGAAGCCGGTTCTTTCAACGCGGTACCCATTTCACCATGCTGGCAGAGAATGTAGAACGGTTGGTGGATGCATGTCTTTTTATGTGAAGCTTTAAATGTCCAAGTGGCATTTACAACGTGAAGGCAGCAAATTTAGAGAGCCGAGTGCGCTCAGTAGTGGCTGTTACAAGCTACCTATGGGACAGGACTCAGGGCTGCCTCCCTTGGTAGACAACGGCGCCTGGGGTTAATCGGACAGTCAGTTACCCTACCTGGATGGACTAACTCGGCAGCTAGCTTTGCTGCTTCATGGTCTTCTCTCTGTAAATCATTAATGAGCGCTAACATAGATATGCATTGCGATGGTGGTAGTGAAATGCCCAAGTAGCTGGCGAGATACTTTTTATAAATATGCAGACCCAAGTCGTCTTTCACTATTTCTTGCTACGAATATCAATCACTCACCACCATGCTACATATCTCCTCGCCTATTTCCTGATCTCCTTGATTTTATATCCCGATTACCACACAGTAATTATGTCTAAAGTTCTCAAGCAGTTTGAGGAAGCCCTTTTGAAGGGGACTACTTAAAAGCCTTATCGGGGTGACCACCGCAGGAAGCCGTAGTTATCGCACCACCGAAAGCTAAGGACAACGACGAGAAATACCAACTTCGACTTGACGCCGGCGCATCAATAAACGGCATGAAGAACGTTTACCTGAAACAATAACCATATTCCCAAGTTCTTCTTTTCCTCTATGCCTCGGCCAGCTATCTGAGTGATGCGATTTCACATCTCCTCGCTTTGGCGCCGGACAGGTACCCCCGGAACGCCTGCAAACCGGAACCTACACATCTCATGTCGAGGTATGGCATGACCACCATGTTCAAAATGCTCAAACTAAGCTTCTATTTAGGCAAACCGATAACTGAAGACAAACTCTTTGAGTATACAAACGGAGGTTTTTTGGTTAATGAAAAGTCTCAATTCGATCGGCGCTATGTCAAATTCAACCTGAATGCTCTCTGCGGTCTTGCAGCCACAGCTGGGGGCCAGCCTTCCCCAGTTAAAGCAGTTGAGAAGATGGAGGGCGGTTTCAGCAAGGCTCTTCTGATGGAAAAAGAAAATGGAGTGGAGATTGTCACTAAAGTTGCTTGTCGAAATGCTGGGCCCGCAGTTTATACCACCGAGTCGGAGGTTGCTATATTGAAATATGGTAAGTGAGGGACTTCATATTTTCGTTGACTACTTTATTTATGTGCTTATAGCAATATAGTGAAACAGCAAACAAGTATTCCAGTTCCCGAAGTATATACATGGTCTTCTGACCCTACCAACCCTATTGGGGCAGAATATATCATTATGGAGAAAGCAGCCGGTGTTCCCCTTTTCAAGATATGGGGGGAGATCTCCCTCTCAGATAAACTAGAGCTTGTTAAAAGACTTACGGCATTTGAACGCGAACTTTGTTCGTTACAGTTACCTGCATATGGAAGCTTGTATCTACGGAGCTTCGGTGGGGGTCTTCCTAACTTTAAGCCTCTAGGTATAGACGGTGAAAGTTAGAGTTGGTTATAACTTTGGCTGCAGATAATTTGATTATAATGAGCAACTATATACCCGTACCCCCCCCTTATAATTAAGTTATCTAGTCTCTTAATAAATACTTGGTTATACTTATAGTTAATATTAGTATAAATAAGCTACTCTAATTAATTAATATATATATAATTAGTTATATAAGGCTAGCCTACTTAATTTTATTAAGCTCCTTTTATATTTTATATACTATATATCTTAAGCTTAATTACTTATTCTAAATACTATAAAGAGATATAAATTATATTTAGAGTACTATATATATGGCCTATATAGCTAGAATAAAGGTAGAGGGTAGGATATAGTTACTAAAGTAAAATAAATTAATAAAAATATATACCTACCTAAAGAAAAAGAGAGAGAGAGACTTAGTATAGTATAATTACTATATTAGTAGAAGAGCTATCTTTACTAATAAAATTAATAAGCTAGCTTTAGCTACCTATTAAGTTAACTACCTAGCTCTTATTAGGGTTATTATTTAGAACTATAACTCCTTCTTATTTAGTCTACTAATTATTCTATATAGAGTCGTAGGAGGTATAATTATACTATTTATAATTATTATATACTTTAATAAAGTATCTAGGTAACTATACGTACTCTATAAAGGGTTTAAAATTTATAGTTCTTTAGTAAACTATATAGATATATAGTTTAGCTCTTTCTCTAAACTAAATTAGTAGATTATTAATATATAAGGGCTAATATAAGTATATTTAATAAAGTTCTATACTACTAAGGATATAGTAAATATTTTAGTTTAAGAGAGTTAATACCTCTTAATCTATTATATTATATATAAAGAAGACTAGTTACTAGTTATTAACTTTAAGAAGACTAGATATTACTATTATTTAGGTAATTTAGAGATTATATAGAATAAGAGCTCTATATCTAAATTATATATTAGTATACCCTATATATATATAGCCTCTTAATAGCTTATATATTACTACTACTATTATTATTACTATTATTATTACTTTTACTACTATTAAAAGATCTATTATTCTACTACTTATTAATATATTTTTACTAATATATATAGCTTAAACTATAGGGATAAGATAACTTTATACTTATATTTTTATAGTTAGAGTAGAGAGAGAGAATAAATAGAGAGATATTAATTTTATTTAAACTGTATACCTATTATATTAGCTATATATAGATAGATATAATTAATTTCTCTCTATATTTTATATTTATCTAAATATATAATATTACTATAATATATATAAGGCTAGTAATAGTAGAATATAGAGAGAATAGTAAGGGAAAAGGGATAAAAGAAGGGAGAGAAAATGTATATAGTATAATATACTTTAAAGAAATACTAGTCTTCTATCTAAAATCTTAAGTTAGTAGAGTAGAATATTAGAATAAAGACTCCTTATATATATCTAGAAGTCTAAAGAAGGTAGAATATCGAGATAGTATAAGGAGAAGAGGGAGGGAGAGATATAGATAGCTAGAGATATACTAAAAGCGAAGTCTATACTTCTATCTAAATTCTTAAATTAGTAAAATATTAAAATAAGGACTCTCTATATATATTTAGGGTACTAAAACTACTAGAATTAGCTATAAGCTACCCCTAGATAATAAAATATATATAAAAATAATAGAATAGAGCTAAAAAGAATAACTTACCGAACGTAGTTATAGACTAAATTAAAAAAGAGAAGAAGAAAGAGAGAATATAAAAAATATAGTGTAGGAGTTAATATTAAAGGTATAGTAGATATATATAGTCTAATTTAATTAAGAAGTCCTTAATAATATAACTAAATAGCTATAGATAAGAGATATTTTAGTAATTATAAATAGTATAAAGAAGAGTAGTATATTATTCTATATAGTATCTATCTATCTTAAGCTTCTATCTATAATAATTAAACTCTATATACCTATATATTAGTAGAGAAGTAATTATTATTATTATTCTTTATTATACTCCTATATAGTCAAAGACTATAAGGAGTTCTATATTTAATAAATATAGAAGAGGATAAGAAATCAAAAGTTGGCCTCCTAAAGCTTTAGAATTTGGGAAGAGTGCAATTTGGTAATAGTTTAATATAGATAAATCACTAATTTAATTTAAGTTAATTAAGCTCTTTTATAGAGACTTAATTAGAATAATTATATATATATATATATATATATATATTTTTTTTTTTTTTTTTTTTTTTTTTTGGTTCGTGGTACTAGGGTGCTATGGTATCGGTACCACCAGTTCTATTTAAATAAGGGGGTACTACTATTATTTGAAGGCCTTAATGGGGTCTAATAATAGCGAGGTATATACTAATTAACTTAAAATTATCTATAGAATATACCTAGTAGCTTCTTGGAGTTATTTAGAGTACTTCTAAAAAAGTTATATAATAGTATTTAATCTATAGTACCGATATTACTAGTTCTATTTAGATAGGGAGGTGCTACTATTATTTAAAGGCCTTAATAGGGTCTAGCGATAGTAAGATATATATTAATTAACTTAAAATTATCTATAGAGTATACCTAGTAGTTCTCTAAAGTCGTTTAGAGTACTTCTAAAAAAGTTATATAATAGTACCTAGTCTATAGTATTAGGGTGCTGTAGTACTAGTACTACTAGTTCTATTTAAGGTACTACTATTAGTTAAAGACCTTAACGGGGTCTAGTAATAGCGAGATATATACTAATTAGCTCGAAATTATCTATAGAATATACCTAGTGGTTCCTTAGAGTTGTTTGGAGTACTTTTAAAAAAATTATATAATAGTATCTAGTCTATAGTATTAGGGTACCGTAGTACTAATACTATCGATTCTATTTAGATAGGGGGGTGCTACTATTATTTAAAGGCCTTAACGGGGTCTAGCGATAGTAAAGTATATATTAATTAGTTTAAAATTATCTATAGAATATACTTAGTAGTTCTCTAGAGTTATTTAAAGTACTTCTAAAAAAATTATATAATAGTATCTGATCCGTGGTACTAGGGTGCTGTAGTATTAGTACCACTAATTCTATTTAAGGTACTACTATTAGTTAAAGGCCTTAATAGAATTTAGTAATGGCGAGGTATATATTAATAAATATAAAATTATCTATAGAATATATTTAGTAGTTCCTCGGAGTTATTTAAAGTACTTCTAAAAAAGTTATATAATAGTACCTGATCCGTAGTACTAGGGTACTATAATATTGGTACTACCGATTCTATTTAGATAGGGGGGTACTATTTATTATTTAAAGGCCTTAATAGAGTCTAGTAATAGTAAGGTATATATTAATTAACTCGCAATTATTTATAGAATATACCTAACGATCTCTCGGAGTTGTTTAGAATACTTCTAAAAAAGTTATATAATAGTATCTAGTTTGTGGTACTAGGGTGCTATAGTACTAGGGTGCTGTGGCACTGGTGCTATCGGTTTTATTTAGGGTACCACTATTATTTGAAGGCTTTAACAGGGTCTAGTAATAGCAAGGTATATATTAATTAACTCGAAATTGTTTATAGAATATATCTAGTGATTCCCCGGAGTTATTTAAAGCACTTCTAAAAAAGTTGTATAATAGCACCTGGTTCGTGGCACCAGGGTAGTAGAGAAGTAAGTATATAGTTAGAAAAAGGGGCTAGAATAGTAGAGGATATACTTTATACTAGGCCTACTTAATTATTATTATCTACCTCCCTTAATCTTCTTAAAATAGTTAATTAAGGTATATAGTAAGAGGCTATTCCTTATTTATATAGTATTAAGCTCCTTAATAATAAGGAATAGGCTCTTCTTCTCTATATTCTACTTATATATAATTTTATTAATTATAATTTTTCTATAGAAGTATATTATATTCTTAGTAGGCCTAGATTAGTACTAAATAGGGCTATATATCTCCTCTAGACTTTAAATAAAAGGTCTACTATTAAGCCCCTCTATCTACTTACACTAGAGGTTCTAGATAGTCCCTACTATATAAGATTAAATATAGTCTAATAGGGGAGAAGGAGGAGGGAGAGGAGGGAGAGTAGAGCTAAAGGGGAGAGTACCGGGAGCATATATAGTAGTAGTAAAAAAAAGAGGAGAGAGAGGAGGAGGGGGGCTAGTAGCTAGAGAGGTATCCCTATATAGGCCTTTAGAGGCTACTACTACTATAGCTATAGCTTCTACTAAAGTAGTAGAGGAACTAGTAGAGATATTACTTATATTCTACTAAGAATAGCCTAAAGTATTAGTCTATATAGTAAAGGATACTATATCTCCTATAATATCCTTAATATTCTTATTAATTATCTATAGAAAAGAATTACTTCTCTCCTCTAAGACCTTAAGTAACTATATAAGGGACTACTCTATAGTATTTAACTATATAGTAATAATAGGGACTATATAGCG
>NW_003456422.1:1411361-1413332 GCF_000151425.1 Trichophyton rubrum CBS 118892 | reverse complement strand
TATTCTCCTAGGTTAGTTATATTAAAATACTCTTTTCCCTTATACTATCCTCTAATATATACCTTTATACTAGTAGTTTCTTTATTTATAATACTAGTCCACTCTTCTTTAAGTCCTCCTAATTAGTATAGTTCTTCTTTTTCTTATATAGCAATTCCTAATTTCTTTATATATTGTAAGTTAATAAAGTTTCTAATAGCTTCTAAATTAATTAGGGCCTATATATATTTCTCTACTAAATTTACTACTATTACTAGGTGATTTTTATATATTATAGCTAAATTCTACTTCTTCCTTGTTAGTTCGTTAACTAGTTTACCTTAGTATTATTAATTATAAGTTTTTCCTTAAATCTCTTCTATAGATTTATATATCTCTTTTTATTTAGATTTATCTAATAAGGATTCTTCTTATTACTACTTATTTTCTTATTACTTCTATTATTTCTATATCTATAGCGTCTTTCGTAGTATTCTAGTTATTTCTAACTAATATTATATAGCTATATTATTTATAAATTCTACTATATGTCCTTAATATAAGACTTTTACCTTCTACTTATTATTCTAGTATATAATCTCTAATTTCTTGTACGGTATAATATTCTTAATATCTATTATTTTAATACTTTATTTATTAATCTATCTCTAGTACTTATTATATATTATATATTTCTAATTATTATAGTATCTCTAGTAGATTTTATTATTATCCTTATACTATAGGTATTACTTATAATTATTATAATAGAGTCTCCGTCTATACTTCTATATTTCCTTTAATATATAGTATTTATAATAGTAATCCTAATTATACTTGTTATAGTATAGATAAGCTAGGTTACTAACCTCTCTTTACTTCTTTATATTATATATAAAATAAAGGCCTTTTTATTTATATACTATCTAATACTCTTTATCAAAGTTATTTATATATTCCTTAAGGTTATCCTTAATCTACTATTATTATTCCTCGATTATTAGTAATATATTTTTCTAGTCTAGATTATTCTAGCTAGACTTGGATATTTCTCCCTTCTCTAGTTTGGTATCTTCTTCTAAGTTTACTTATTTTAGAATTATAACTTTAGTTATTCTTTAATATTATTCTAGTATTTATAACTCATATTTTATTAGATTATTATACTAATTACTAGCTATCCCTTTTTATTAATATATTAGTAGTTTATAATATTTATTCTCTATAAGTAAATTATTACTAGATTTATATCTAATAATAGTATTTTATCTAATTAGCCTTAATCGTATTATTTATAGGTACTCTTTTTACTCGGAGTTCTCTCTATATTTAAGTTTCTTATTATTACTAGACTTTATTATAGTAGTAGTATTAAATCTCTTTTTAGTTCTATAGTACTTCGTATTGTTTATACTACTAGGCTTTACTATAGTAGTAGTATTTAGACTTTTCTATATATCTCCCTATTTCTTCTTATAATATCTTACTTAGTGCCCTAGCTTCTTATAGTAGAAATATAACTTCTATCTTCAATATTATTTATTCTTTTTCTTATTAAAAGGTCTTTTCTTAGTTGCGTTGAGCTCTATTAGTACTAATTTATAATTATCTCTTTTACTTATATTTTATTAGTTTATTCCTTTCTAAAAAGTTACTTTTCCTTATTATAAGTTCTATAAATTATATAATTAGTTATTAATTTGTACTACTATTTTAACTATAGAGATATAGTTTATAAATAGTTCTATCTTAATAGTTTTATATTATATTTCTGGCTTAAGTCCTTACTTAAAAATAGCTATTTTCCTATTATTATTATAGATCTCGAGTTCTTAATATAGTTACTATAGTTATATTATAAACTATACTATATCTCTTATCTATTATAGGTTAGCTAGCTTTTATTTAAGAGTTTACTTATAATCCGTGTCTCTAAAGAATTATCTAATTATAGCTTTAAACTATATATAGTTACCTAATACGTCTATATAT
>NW_003456422.1:1407369-1409849 GCF_000151425.1 Trichophyton rubrum CBS 118892 | reverse complement strand
ACTCTTTAATCTCTATAAAGCTCTTTTTAATAGAGGCTATCACCCCTTTAGGTAGAAATAGGCTATAGGAATTATCCTCCCTAAGTCTAATCGAAACTATACGATTCCTAAATTCTATAGAGTGATCTCTCTCCTAAGCTACCTAGGTAAAGTTCTAGAGAAAGTCCTAGCTACTAGACTAGAATACCTTGCTTTTAAGAGTTAGAAATTACTATATTTCGATTAACTAGAAGGGAGAAAATAGTTCTCTACTATAGATGCTATAATAAGTCTAACTTATAATATTTAGCTAGTAAAAAAACAAGGTTTAATTACCTTAGTACTATTTATAGATATTAAGGGAGTGTTTAATTATATTTCTCTAAATCAATTAATAAGTATATATTAGAGACTAGGCCTCCTAAAATCACTAGTTAGCTAGATAGCCTCCTTTATATCTAAAAGATTAGTTTAATTAGCCTTTAATAACTAAATCTAAGAGCTTAGAGAAATAGAGATAGGAATCTTATAAGGCTCCCCTATTTCCCCTATTCTCTTTATAATCTATATTAAAGAGCTATTTCAAGATTACCAAGACCTAAAAGATATTAGACTTCCTAGTTATGCCGATGATATAGCTTTAATAGCCTCCTCTAGAATAAAAGAAGAGAATATTAAAAAGCTAGAATAAGCCTTAAAAGTTATTCTCTAAAAGTAAGAGAATCTTCTAATTTAGATAGATATAGATAAGACCGAGCTTATCTACTTCTCTAGAAAGATAGATAAAGAATAGAATAAAATATCTATCTAATTAGAAGATTAGAGCCTACCTATTAAACTAAAAAAGGTAGTAAGATAGTTAGGTATCTACTTTAATAATAATCTTACCTTTAAAAATTATATAGAGATAAAGCTTTAATTAGCTAAAAAGATTCTAAACTAAATAGCTCGACTCTTAAATATAGAGAGAGGCTTATCTTTTTAAGTAATTAGGTAGCTATATATCGCGTGTATAGCCTCTATAGTAGACTATAGTGTCCCTATATAGTAGAAAAATTAAAAGAATTTCCTAAATAAATATAGAATACTTTAGAATAAGGCTCTAAGGAAAATTCTAGGAGCCTTTCGAACTTCTTCTACCTTCTCTATAGAAATAGAGGCCTCTATCCTCCCTATAAAGGTTAGATTAGATAAAATCTGTAGGTTATATACCTTAAAGATTATATCCCTACAATCTGATTACCCTATTAGGGCTAGAGTCTATAAAAGCTTCCCTCCAGAAAGAGACCTAGGGATAGATCTAGACTAGAATAAATTTTATAAGTGGTCAGATCTAGAGTATTTAGAAGGAAAGAAAGCTAAAAAAGAAGTGTCTCAACTTTTTAGAATCACCTCCCTAATAGTATTTTTTCTAAAAAACTTAAAAATCGAAGCTCCTAGTAGATACTAGATTAGCCCGTAGATAGCTAATCTAGATAGTTTAATAGAATTTAGGGTCTCTTAATCCCCAAAACCTATAGTAAAATTGGAATATCTCGAACTTCTAAAGAAAATTCGGCTAAATTAAGAAAACCTTATCTACTACTCTAATAGATCTAAATTAGAGAAAGGGACTATAGGAGCTAGAATTTTCGAATTAAAAACCTTATAATACTAAGCCTAGAATTTAGGAAGTGAGCTAGAAGTCTTCGATACTAAACTCTTTGCTATAGATAGAGCTTTCTTAAAAGCCTTAAAAACTATTAAAGATACTCCTAATAGCTTCTAGGAGTCCCTCTTTAATTATACGCCCCTAGAGAAAGAAATTTAGATATTTATAGATAGTAAAGTAGCTATTTAGAGACTCCAGAAATTAGCTTTAATAGGAGGTGAAAGATATATCTTCTCTATTAGAAAAGTTGTAGAGAAATTATATTAAAAAGGCTTTTCTATTAAGATAGCTTGGGTTCTAGCCTATCTAGATATTCTAGGAAATAAGAAAGTAGATAATATAGCAAACCTAGGAGTAAATCTTAATTATACCTCTATTCTTAATTATACTTCTTTAGCAAACCTAAAAAGAAGAATAAAAGAAAGAGTCCTAGAAGAGTGGAACCAAAATCTAATAGAAATTAAGAGCTCTTAACTAGGAAGAAACTACCAATAGTTTGAAAATCTTCCTAAATAGAGTACTTCTAAAGAGAACTAGCCTAAAAAGCTCTAATTAATAAAAATTTAACTAAAGATAGGATATAGATACTTTAGATCCTATTTTAGAAGACTCCTAGAATATAACTTAGCCTACTATTTTAGATATTCTAATTCTAGGGAAATACTATAATACCTCCTTCTAGACTGCTTTAGTACTAAAAAAACTAGAACTTAGCTAAAAGAAAAATATAATCTAAATAATCAAAACTAGAATCTAAAAGCTATTTTTTAAATAGAAAAAGGAAGAAAGTGGCTTATTAATTTCCTACAAACTACAAAAATAGCTACTAGAGCCTGGCTACTAACTAGCT
>NW_003456422.1:1403122-1406540 GCF_000151425.1 Trichophyton rubrum CBS 118892 | reverse complement strand
TAATAATAATAATAATATAGATATTATACTCTCCTAATCTACCTATAAGCTCTATAAATAACTAATCACAACTAACACCTCCCTATCGCCTTCTTATCTAGGCGTAATAAGACTAGAGCGCTAGATAGTAAGGTTACTAATAAGGCGGCTAATATATATTTTACTATTAACTATTCTAAACTACTACTACGACTATATTATATATATAGTTAAAATTACTAATATAAGTTTTACCTAATATATAATAAGGTAGCAATTAACTAGATAAATATAGATAGATAGGCGGCTATTAATACTATACTAAATGCTAAGTAGACTAATAGTATTATAGATTTAGAGATTAATAATATGTCAGACACTATATTTACCTTAAGAAACTAATAGATATCTTGGGTAATAGGGCACCCTAAGATACTAATAGCCCTATAACCCTAACTATTTATAAAATTATACTTTTATTTTTAACTATCAAATTCGCAATACCTACACCTTTTATATTATATATTAATATAGGCGCTACTATATCTCTTATTTTATAGTGTTACCTCTTACTTTACTTCCTAAATACTATTTATATACCTACTACTACTATTATATTATCTTCTTTCTATAGCCTTACGTATTGTATATCTATAGTAGTTAATATCTTTTTACCTCTTTGTGATATTTATAGAGGTATTATTATAGCCTCTATATATTATTATATTATATCTACTTTACTAGTAAATATACTTTTAGTAAATAACGTCCTATAGATTTTAGATATAGTTATCTTTTATTCTACTCGAATAGTATCGTAGAATAACGCCACTATTCTATTTTATAATATTTACTTAGCTACTATTCCTTACTTACTATTTGAGCTACTAGTATATTAGGGGCGTACTACTATTAGGGCTATAAGTTTAATAATAATATAATCTTTTTAGGGCTCTAGCGTTCCTATTAAATATACCCCTCTCTTAATAGCTATAGCTTACCTTCTCTAGTTATTATAGCTTATATCTATAGATAGCCTTATCTATATTTTAGCTCTTTATATTATTATATAGTACGACTACCGCTACTTCCTAGTAGCTAATCTCGGTACTATACTAATTTATATCTATAAGAGATAGCTATTAGGATATCTCGCGCCCCTTTTAGATTAATCTCTCTCCTCCCTAAATATCTCTATTAATCTAGTTAATATATCTTAATTAGTAGAATAGACTAACTCTAATCTTTTTACTATTCTAGTACTAGAGTTAACTACCGACCTTTCTACTACTAATATATCTAATAACTTCGAGAAGGACTATAAGGTTAAGGTAATAGATATATTATACCAGTATATATATCTCTTCCGCTCTAAGCTAGGCTACTTTAATAATAGGGTAGAAATATCTATATATCTTAAGGAAGATACTAACCTCTCTAGCTTATATTATCTAGCTTACCGCTTAACTTAATGCAACTACTAGGCTATTAACGATATTTTGAACCCTCTATTATAAGAAAGGTAGATTAAAAAGGTTCCCTTTATATTTACTATACCCTTTACTTTACCAGCCTTTATTATTTAGAAAGGAAATAAGTCGCGTGTGGTTATCGATATATACTATTTAAATACTAAGCTAATTCTAAATATCTACCTATTATTATAGTAAGATAATATCCTTAATACCTTAGATGGGTCTATAATATTTTTATCTATAGATATTATAAAAGGTTTCTTCTAATAGCCTATTACCCGGAACAATATATAGAAGTTAGCCTTTTTAATATTATATAGAGGCTATAAATACTTTATAGTAACTATAATAGAGGTTACGATATCTTCGGTATTTTTTTAATATTATATAGAATAGTTACTTACTAACTTCTTATAGTTCTTTATCCTTATCTATATTAATAATATTATTATATACTCTATATTACTAGAGAGCTATCTATACTACCTTAATCAGGTATTATCTGTACTTTAGTTATTAAGTATAACTCTCTCTCTTAAAAAATACTATTTTACCTATTATTCGATAGAACTACTCGGCCACTATATAAGCCGCTTAAGTATTACTATATAAGATTAAAAGATTAATACTATTAGGTATATAGTATTTCTAGATATATTATAAGCCCTAGAGACTATAATTAGCCTATTTAGCTATTATTATTACTTTATTTTTTTCTTCTCTACTATCGTGGCTCCCCTTATTAAACTAAAGACTTTGCTATTCTAGGGAGCGCTAATAAAGGGTATTAGATATCAAAACTTTATAAAGTAAGTATCCCTCTCTAGTTTTAGTATAGACTTTTAGACCTTATATACTAAGTACCTCTAGATCTAGGACCTCCTTAAAAAGAGGCTAACGTCAGCCCCTATTCTAGTCTATCCTAACTTTAATAGACCTTTTCTACTCTATATAGATAGTAGTAAATACTAGGGCTATGGCGTTATAATATACTAGCTAAATAGTAATAGTAAGGAATATTCTATTCTCTATATCTTAAAGTTACTATAGTTAGTAGAAACACAATATAGTTTAATAGAGTTAGAATATAGAGTACTAGTCTAGGCACTATTATAGTTTCTCTAGTACTTTAACACTGCGTCCTTTATAGTTATTACTAATTATATTACTCTTATTTCTACTCTATGGAAATGTTTACTAGTAATAGGATACCGCTCTACCTATTTAGAAAATTAGACCTTATTATTAGGTTCCTACCTTAATAAGATAGAGATTAAGTACTATAAAGGCGTCGATTACTCTAATATAGATACCTTATCTTATATTCTATACCTCTAGAATAATACCAACTACTACCTATTAGAGACTCTAATATCTCTACTTATAGCTATAGAAGGCGACTATAATAATATTATAATAGCTAACTTTATAGCTACCTCGGCTAGTATTAGCTTCTCTTTCTTAGACTTAGTTTAGGAATACCTTAGAGATAATATAATACTCTAGAAGATATTTAATTATCTATAGAATCACCTAGACGCTTCCTTCTATAGATTCTATCTTAAGGATGGTCTACTACTCTATACTCGCTTTATTAACGATATAAAGTATCTATATATTCTATAATCTCTACTTAAGGATATTCTATACTTAGTATATAATAATAATAACTATATTAGCCTTTATTATTATCTAATAATACTATAAATATATTTCTTCGTACCTTATACTTGTAAAGTACTAGCTTTCTATATTAAGAAGTATATACTTTATTCCTTATCTAAACCTCGTAACTATAAACTATTTAGTTACCTTACACCTATCCTAGTTCCTAATAATATTTTTAATATCTTCTACCTTAATTTTATAGTTAGTCTACCACTAAGTTATAACTACAATACTATTCTTATAGTTACAAATAAGCTATCTAAAGCTATTAGGTTTACCTACTAGGATTAATAGAA
>NW_003456422.1:1400320-1402063 GCF_000151425.1 Trichophyton rubrum CBS 118892 | reverse complement strand
TATCTTAGGTTAACCTTTAATACTACCGTACTAACTACCGACGATATAAGGGCTATAAGCTAATCTACTATAAGGGAGGTAAGATATATTACTATTACTAGTCTCCTCTATAGTAAATAGCTACCCCTTTAGTTACCTATCTTAATAACTCTCGCTTTATATTTAACTATCTATAGGTCTTTAGAAATATAGCCGCCGCGGGACTACTAGTTTATCTATATCTAGAAGGAGAGAATTACACGGTACTATACCTTAATAATACTTTGGCTTAAGGCTTTAACCTTAAGTACCGCCTGTAGTAGACCTTCCATAGTATTATAGATAACCTCCCCTATAGTAGTAATATCTTTAATAAGGTAGTCGCTCTACTAGTAATATATAATAAATTAATTATCTTAGACCTCGTAGGCTACACTAAGTAAGAAGTATACCTAGATTTAGATAATAGAGACTTATCTATAGACTCTGCTATTCTCGAAAAGACTCCCTAGCCCCCTAAAAAGTATCTTAAAAAGAACGCCTACCTTGCTAATAAGTATAATATTAAGAAAACTACAACTCTAGAGATAGCTACTAAAATACTAAAATTATATATTATTAAGATAACCAGAACTCTAAGAACTACTACTAATATATTAAAACTACAAATATTAGCTAAAAAAGTAGCTAATAAGCTTTTCTTCTAGGATATACTAGCCGCAGCGTTTTTCCCCCCTAAGCTAGGTATAGGCTATTCTATAAACTCGGCTATTAATATTCCTAATATTAAGGCTACTACTAAAGCTACTATTAGTTGTAATATTACCTAGTCTCTTTTTATTTACTAATAGAACGTAGTAGACGACTTCTTCTTAGATCTATAGCTCCCTAACATTATCTAGTTACTTATTAAGGCCGCCTTAGCCGAGACTAGTAATAATATTCTAACTATCTATACTATTAATAAATATATTAATACTACGTACGCTTTTTATAATAAACTTAACCAATATATAAGCGATTGTATAGCCTCTACTACTACTATTAAGGAGTATAATACTACTATTATCTTTTACTACTTTACTTAGACTCGCCTATAGATAGCTGCTATTAAGCTATAGTAGACGTCTCTTAAACTAGTAATAGTAACCTCCGCCTTATATATATCTACTACTATTACACTAGCCTAGGCTACGGCTAAAGTTCTTACTAATATAGTTTAGCTTAAATTACTCTAAATAAAGCGCGATTAGGTTAATAATAGTACTATTTTTTAGGATACCTTATATTTAAATAATATAGACCTTACCGCTCGCGTTAAGATAGTAGTTAAGGATAATGCCTCTTCTTAGGTCTCGATATTACTCCCCTTTCTATTTTAAGCCTTTATATTATAATATTAATACTCTATCTTATTATAACTTTATATATTTACTTTAATATTTTCTTTAACGTTATATTTATATATTAGCTTCTTAGGCCCCCGAGAATATAGCAGCACAAGCTCTTATTATATATACTACTTCCTATATAACGTCGTATATAATACTCTTTAGTTAGAACATACAATAATTAATCAACCTTACTATATCAATATTATATATTAGCTATATACTAGGCACGCAGCAAATCTCTAACTATTTTTAATATAACTATTAAATTCTTAATACTAATTTTTTAATATTTTATTATTTTTAATATTTATAAGCTCTCTAACTTTATAAATTCTAAATAACCTTAACTCTACTCTATTTAACCCTCTAA
>NW_003456422.1:1379997-1400220 GCF_000151425.1 Trichophyton rubrum CBS 118892 | reverse complement strand
TAAACTTAAGAATATAATAGAATTAAGAAAATACCCCTTAATAACCCCTCTTTTATTACTTTACTTATATTTATAGTATAGAGGAATAGAAAATTAAAACTTATTATTAACCTTTACTATATTAATACTAAGCTTTAATTAGATACCTACTTTATTCTAAAGTAAGACTATATTCTCTTAGCTCTTAGAGGTTCTATAATTTTTACTTTTCTTAATATTATAAAGTTATTTTTCTAAATTCTTATAATAAAAGCTAATAAATATAAAATAGCTTTTATTACTCCTTATAGAGGATATAAATATATAAAAGAAACTACTATAGAACTCTTAAACTCTCTAACCTTTCTTTAATATTTAATAGAATAAACCTTAAGGAAATATCTATAGAAATTAGTTCTTATATATCTTAATAATATTATAATTTATTCCCTCTCTCTTTTTTAATACTTAATAGACCTTAATAATATTCTCTTCTAACTTTTAGAACTTAGTATTATATTATTTATCTTAAAATATTACTTTATATACTTTTTAATTAATCTTCTATGTCTATATATTTCTAGATTAGGCCTCTTAATTTAGAAAGAGAAGATAGCTACTATTAAATATCTATACTTCTTAATAACCCTTAAATAATTAAAGATAGATTTAGAACTTTTCGGGTATTATTAATAATTTATAAATAGATATATCTAAATTATAGCTTCTCTTTAAACTTTAAAAATATCCTTCTTTAAGTTAAGTCCCTATTTAGGAAAATAATATTAAAAATTTACTTTTTAAACTTTCTAAACCTTAGCCTTAGATTCTTAACTATAAGTAGCCAGAATTACTTAAAAGTATATAAAAGAAGCTATTTTAATAGCTTTAGTTCTTACCTTCTTTAATTAGGAAAAACCCTTTATACTATATATTAACGAATCAAAGGATAATTTTAAAATAGTAATCTATTAGAAGAATAGGAATAATTAGGAGTAGTCTATCTATTTTCTATTTAGGCTATTATTATTAGTAGAATAGAGCTATAAAGCTATAGAATTAGAGACTACTATATTAATTTAGATACTCTAAAAAGCTCTATACTTCTTTAATTATAGCTATTTTAAAGTTATACTAGATTATAATACTTTTAAAATCACACTTTAGACTATATCTATCTCTAAGTACTAGAATTAAAGAATAAATAAATAGTCTCTAATTTTCTCTACTTATTTCCCTTAGATAATAATTATTTATTAAGCTAGACTTACTTATAAAAATATAGATATACTATTTAGACTATCTTAGAAAAACTTTATTAAAACTCTAATAACTTATATATTATCTTAAGCTACTAAATCTATACCCCTTCTATAAATAAAAGATAATTTTATAAAATAGATTTAGATAGATTTATAGAAAGATTAAATATTTAGTAAGATTTACTCTAAACTCCTTTCTATATCTTTAGTAAAAGAGTTAGTTCTTTTATTTTATTAATTCTATATTAATACTTAAATCAAACTTCTTTTTTATATTTTAAAATCTTTAAATTATTTATATATCCCTAAATTTATAATTTAATATTTTCTATAAAAAGTATATAATAAATCTATCTATAGAGGAATTAATAAAATATATTAATATTTATATAAATAGATTTTTATACCTAATTTATATAATATTATTATAAAATATATTTAAGAATACTTAGTATATATAATTTCTAAAATATA
The DNA here is from genome assembly GCF_000151425.1 of Trichophyton rubrum CBS 118892. NCBI lineage: Eukaryota > Fungi > Ascomycota > Eurotiomycetes > Onygenales > Arthrodermataceae > Trichophyton > Trichophyton rubrum. The sequence goes on along the minus strand of NW_003456422.1, from coordinate 1,398,505 downwards.
CCTATATTAACTTTATAGTACCCTTTAATTTATTATTTCCTTAACTCCTTTTAATATTCTCTTTATTAACTTTATTATTAGCCTCCTATCTTCTAAAGGAAATGATTCTATTATAATAGTTACTAATAAATTTTCGAAGTATATTTAATATATTTTTAGAAAAGTCTTAAATAGTACTTAGGACTAGATCCTATAATTCTATAGAGAAATTATTTATTATTAGGGTTTCCTAATTAAGATAATCTTAAACTATAATAGATACTTTCTATTAATCTTTTAGAGAGCTCTATTTTTAAAAGTAAGAGTCCTACTATATTATATAATAATATATAATCCTTAATTAGATAGTTAAATAGAGTAATTAAATTAAGTAATTAAATATACCCTATAGACTATTCTAATAGTACTAGAAGCTTATATTAATATTTAGATATCTCTCCTTTCTAAAATTAAGTTTACTCTAAATATAGTGAAATACTTCTTAATAAATATAAGTTCTTTCTTAATATTTTATAGAATTAATTCTTATATAATTATAGATACTTCTTTTCCTTCTCCTCTCTATTATACTATAGATAAATTTATTAATACTAAATAATAAATTTATTTTAATATTACTAATACTCTCGTACTTATATAAACTAAGATAGTATTATACTATAATATAAAATACTCTTCTATTTAATTTAAAAATTAAGTTTTTCTTTAAGTAGTATAAAAAGGTAAATATAGATATTAATTATTTAAAAATTTAGTACTTACTCCTTTATATATTAGCCTCTTCCCTATTATTTAATAGGTTAGTAAGCTCGCCTATAAACTATAGCTACTTCTAAAATATAAGAATATATACCTAGTAATAAATATTATTTATCTTAAACCTATCCCCTTTAATAAGTTTAACTACTCTCTACCTCTACCTCCTCCTTATATACTAGATAGTTAAGAATAATATAAAGTTAAAAAAATACTTAATTTAAGATTAGGAGAGAATAACCTTATATATAGAGTTAGATAGTAAGGAAAAGATAGCTCTTAGAACTTCTAGAAACCTTATACTACCTTTTTAAAGAACTACCTACTTGTCGTTTATACCTTTTAGAAGTACTAGTAACTCTTAAGAACTAAATACTACTAACTTCGCTCTTTTTTAAGAATATAGTAATATTATATATTATATCTTCAGATATATTATATTAGTCAGGTATTATTAAGCCTAGAACTTACTTCAGGCTTGTTCCTCTAGAACCATCTTAAGAAATACAACATCTTCATACGTTATCATAACAGCCCCGGGGTGTGGGAAGGGCCAGAGTATTGATCAAGCCATGTCACCGCCCAACGCAGGGTGATCTGCATAGTTCATGTAACCATCACCAAGGGCAACAGACTCGGTACAACCATCATGCACCTTTACAGCTTGTTCTCTGAACTATCGAGTTTAGACCTATATGTCGCGAGTAACTATTTGGATAACTACTTCAACTGGTCGATCTCGGCTAGGAAGCCGTTATCCAGGATGAGCCACGTTATTTTCTGGGTAGTTAGCTAACTAAACGATCGTGAGAACCAAAGTCAATGAAGATCGAAGTATCCATGTCCTGGGAAACTAGCTAACTGGTTAACTAACTAGTTAGTGAGAACTAGCTAGTTAGAAGCAAAGATGAAATCCACCTCGGACTAACTCCTGAGTGTCCAGGCTGCTATATTTAACCCGATTGTGGACTGTGTTTGACCATAATAATAGTGTATCTAGGATGACCTCTTTCTTTCATCTAGGGAACTCCTTGCTAGAGCCCCATAATCGAGAAGCGAGGCAGTCCTGGCTCTGTATCAAAGGGGCAACTAGTGGCGAGGAAGTCTCATCAGTCGTCCTTTTGCCTCTTCGGCACGACCCACGCCAGGGCAAAGTTACCATGCTGGCGGGAATGAGGCTCGAAGGCGATGATATGGGGGTAGTTTAGAGAACGATTTTAGCTGATGGCACGTTAGATCTCATCATCATTCTGTAAACAACATAAGACTAAAAAGCAGCTACGTAGTTATGGACACTATCTAGGAGATGGCATTCAGTCTCATGGCGATATAATCCCCCGAAGTAATCGGCGCATACTTCTTGGGTCGGTCCGGACCATGGCAGCCAGGCAGGCAGTCAATCACCTTGTTCTTATTTGCAGCAATGAAATAAGGAATCGAGTACCTGGCCCGACTCATTCGTCGACCACCCGAACCCCCATCCTTCTCCTGCTCGTTCTCATCCACGTTTACCACCGGCGGAGCCCTGACCCGATGCATCGTCGACCGAAGCGTATCGTTACTCCATCTCATAAGGAAATCCCCAATGTTTACCACCATAGTGCCAGGGATGTATGGAACAGGATTGAACACCCCCGTTTGGCGGATATCTTCGACTTCCAGCCCGCCAACGTCGTCCTGGAAGAGTAGAGTCATCGTAGCAAAGTCAGTATGAGCAGCTATACGCTCTTTTTCACCCTGTCGAAGCATCTCCTCTTCCACGGGAGGGTAGTGAAGTAGTCTGATCTGGTTGTCTTTCATCGTATGGTACGATTCGAAAAAGTCCCTGTCGAGCCCCATCCCTATCGCCACTGCGCGCAATATTTCCTGCCCAACATCATGGTTGATCTCGAAGAAGTTGTTGAAGAACGCACGGAACCCAGGGATGGTCGACTCTGGCAGCCAGATGTTGGGGGTGATCTCGTCGTCCTCTCGTCCCATCTCGAAGGACTCCTTGACGTCGGGGATCTTGCGGAGCTCGCCGAGGGTGTCGCTGTCAAACACCATCTGGGTCACCTTCTCGCGGCCTACGCCGGAGTAGCCTCGATGCCACCATCCCTCTGGCGGGTGAGGCGCCTTTTCCTTCTCAGACTGTGGAAGGTCGAACAGTTTTTTGTTCTATAACTAAAGCGTCAGTAGATTGATATTTGCAGCTAGCCATGACCATACCCAGGAAAACGCCTCATCAACAACCTCCTGGGGGACGCCGTGGTTCTTCAAGTAGACGAATCCAACATCTCGAAATGCCTCGAAGATCTTCTTCCCTGTAGCCTCTGCATCTTCCGGGCTTCCATCGCGGAACAGTGCAAAGTCGATGACTGGAATCTGGCTCATGGTTAGCAGGTAGGCGTATATATTGGTATATAAGTCCTGTAGTGGCTATAACGTCCAAAGAAGCCGGGTCAAGCGATAACCAGCAAGGGAATGATTATATGTCTACTGATGCGGGGAGAATTTCAGCTGATATCATCGCTCTATCACAGAGTTGCCTCTGGTCATCCTCATGCTTTCACAGCTACTCGTCAACCCTCTGCCCTGGGTACTGACAATGACATTGATCGCAATGATCAACTACTCAACTAGTCAACTAACTAGCCAGCTGCTACGATGGAGCAAACAACAGCTTGCACTCCTAGCCGCAGCATCTCCGAACCGTTAACTACGGGGTCGATTGACATCAATCAAACCCATTTGGGCAAAAGCTTGACCGTGGTTCTTCCTTTCTCCAGTCGCCTGGCCCGGCATAACGCAGCGCGGATTGGTGGAATACCAGCATTCGAGTTTCCGTATTTAGAATGGCGAAGCGCAGGGTGGAACTCTTGCTCGGGCGTTGACTTCTCGAGCCTTAAACCAAAATTTTAACCACAGAGAAATGAAGGCTTTTTGTCAGTTTGCCCCCAGACGCAAGTGTTTCGGAAGCGTCGCTATGCAGACCAGTCTGGTGTCGTATTGGCTTCGTACTCGAGGAAACAAGAAGAACCTGTTCTGCGAAGATCGTTCCCATTGCTTTTCTCTTCGTATCCTCCTTGCTAGTGCCCGGAGGTCGGAGTTGGAGAGGGGCTGTAGATACCCTATACGGCCTCTCCAGTTGTCCTCGATCTATCAAAGTTATGCTCCACCGTCTCACCGGGAATGATCGAGCCTAGCGTGTGGGGAGACCTTGACGAAGGGGGGGAAAGAGAGCGAGCGTCCAGGCCTTGCTTTTGGACGGACTCATGATGCCTTGCATTAGGGACCCGTTGTGCTCGGTCTCTCGCCCGGCTTCGGTGGCTGTAAGGCAATATGTATAGAGCCTGACCCCCGGGTGTCCCTGATTTTCAAGCAGGCAAAAAAAAGATATATCCACAGTCGGGGTGTTGGCCGCCGTACCTTTTCTCTATCTATTCTTTGTTGATACCGTATCAATCGACTGTGTTGATAATATATAGAGAGTGATACTCCGGAGCCTTCCCTCTACAGTTCAGTTGATGACCATGGCAGACATAGCTCAAAAGAAACAACCAAAGCAGCGAAAGAGTTTCCAGATAGAAACTCGCTTTGGAGGAGCAAGAGAACTAAAGAGCCGCAAAGATAGGCCATGCGATGCGTGCCGACAGAGAAAGACTGCATGTGTCATTGTAACCAAACCGCCATGTTCGTATAACTACCGCGTTAGATCGCCCCTTTCCTTCAGTGGTTGTCCTTGCTGACTGACTTGGATAGGTCGTTTCTGTGAAAGCAAATGTGTGACCTGCTCTTTTATATCGACTCCAAAGCCGCGCCGTCGGCCACCAGCTAAGAGTCAAGAGAAAGATGCCGAGCATAGCACATCTCCTCCTGTCAATATGGCTACCAGTTCGGGCGGTTCAACGCAGCATAGCGAAGCCTCGTTCTATCAATCACCACCGGACCATCTGAGTATGGCAGGGGTAGGAGCGCTGAGCCCAGTATCGATGCTGAGTGTATCAGATCACGAGCAATACACAACAACAACATCAATTCCTGGATATCCGGCCACCTTAGCAAGTCCCCATCATCCATCCGCTATCCCAGCCACAGGACAGGTCTACCACAACCTCCCGGAATACTTATATTTTGCCAATCCAACGCCGCCTCCGCATCCCATATCGCCGGCCACAGACAGCTTCAACCACGTCACTGGCAACCCAGCACATTTGATGGGCATTCCAGGGGAACCGCAGGCTATGGATGCTCTCTCATCATTTCGCTCTGGTGCCGTTGATCATCTAGGCCATCATATGGACATCAACTTCAACCACGCCGAACCCGCGGATCCAGCACAAAATCTACCTCCCGACAACTTCTCCCTATCCAGCGCTTGGTTCTGTGGAGTATATAGAGGGAAATCCACAACTTTACACGAAGATGATGTGGAAGACATCGTGAGTGGTCAAGCCGATAGCCTGGTACGGCTATACTTCGCGAATGTCCATCCTGCATTTCCCGTGCTTTCCAAAGGCCGGTTTCTGCGAGAATACGCACAGGATAAATATAGCATCTCTCTCACGCTCCGAAGCGCAGTATATGCTCTTGCAGCCTACTGGTTACCCATGGATAGCACCTCGCTCCATTCCGATCTAGTTTTCCGAGAGATGCTTTTTGAACACGTCCACGCCAGTCTGCAGAAGGAGCTAGAGATAGAATCCCCAAAGCTATCAACCCTTCAGGCCTGTCTTCTGCTTCTGCACCAACTTCAACCCACCGAACACGCAGCCGCGCTGGGTTCCAAGATCCTCGCCCTTTCAGCGCAGGCAGTTTCGTGTGCCCATGCCCTCGGCCTACACCACAATGACACAGCCTGGGATATACCAGCGTGGGAAAAGAGACTTCGTAGGAAGCTATGGTGGGCAACGTACTATATGGACAGATGGACGGCGGTATCTCACGGTAGGCCGCCACATATCCGGAACGGTACTTTTGATACCGGGGACATTGAAGTTGAAGATCTCGTGTATGACGAGGATGTGGCTAGCCATGCGTGCTCATTATTTGTGAGAGAGGAAGATCATCAGTGTGCTGTGTCGTCGGCGGTACGATTCATTGAACGGATTAAGTTGACCAAGCTACTGGATACTGCACTTGGATGTCCGTCGTAGGATGTCATACCCATAAATGGGAACACACTAGGTAAATGATTTATGCTATAAGTAATGAGAATAACGAATATATCGAATTGCTCTCGCCAGTCGAGGGTATCATTCTGTATAGTAATTGTTGATTCTGGAATGTTGACGTTGGAAATTGTCTTCAAGACAATGCCAAGAAAAGAATCTTTATATATCTACAAAACACACAAATCAGAAAGATATGAAATATCAACATGCTCTCCATTGCTACCTAGGGAACTATTAGTTTTCCACCGAAGACCGCATCTATGATCGAAGTAACGAAGAGAAAAAAAACTTTGTATTTTGTTTTAGAAAAGGAAAATAGGGATCTGCTTCGAAAGGAATGATTTGAGTAACCGACCCTCCGCCCTATCCTGTGTATGTTTTTTTCCTCGGTTCGTTCGAAGTGGATAGAAAAGGAAATGGTCATCAAAGGACATAGGAAAAAGGGACATTAAAAAAGACACATGGTATGCACTCATTAGGAAAAGGAAAAGACATGACATGATTGATGAACCCGGCGCCCCTTGGTATGATGATGTATGTTTTTTTTTTGGCAGGAATTATTGGTATTTTTTTTTTTTAATGTTGGAAGGAGGATGTCTCTTTTCGCTGATGTGAGCGAGACATTTAGTCGACTTCCTCGACGGTTGGGCCGTCGTCGTGGGCAGCAGCGCCACCAGCACCGGCACCGGGGAAACCGCCAGGGCCGCCAGCACCAGCACCTGGGAAGCCACCTGGAGCACCACCCTCACCGCCAGCACCGTAGAACTTCATCATGATGGGGTTGGCAACACTGTAAGGAAAGATGTTAGCATAATGTTTCTTTTCAATGGAGGTGTTGCGAGAATGGATATACATACCCTTCAAGCTCCTTCTGCTGGGACTCATATTCCTCCTTGGTGGCGGTCTGGTTGTCATCGAGCCAAGCAACAACCTTGTCGATCTCGGACTTGAGTTTCTCCTTGTCGGCAGCGTCGAGCTTCTCGTCGACCTTGGAGTCGCTCAAGGTGTTCTTGAGGGAGTAAGCATAGGACTCGAGACCGTTCTTAGCACCGATACGGGCAGTCTCAGCCTCGTCCTCGGCCTTGTACTTCTCGGCCTCAGCAAGCATACGCTCGATCTCCTCCTTGGACAGACGGCCCTTGTCGTTGGTGATGACAATCTTGTTGGTCTTTCCAGTGCCCTTCTCGAGAGCAGAGACGTTCATAATACCGTTGGCATCAACATCGAAGGTGACTTCGATCTGAGGAACACCACGGGGGGCAGGTGGGATACCAGTGAGCTCGAACTTGCCGAGCAAGTTGTTGTCCTTGGTGCGGGCACGCTCACCCTCGAAGACCTGGATCAAGACACCAGGCTGGTTGTCAGAGAAGGTGGAGAAAGTCTCAGACTTCTTGGTAGGGATGGTGGTGTTGCGCTTGATGAGAGGAGTCATGACACCGCCAGCAGTCTCGATACCGAGAGAGAGGGGAGCGACATCGAGCAGGAGGATCTCGTTGGTGGACTTGGAGGAGGTGTCACCGGAGAGAATGGCGGCCTGGACGGCAGCACCGTAGGCAACGGCTTCATCGGGGTTGATGGACTTGTTTGGCTCCTTGCCGTTGAAGAAGTCGGAGACCATCTTCTGGATCTTGGGGATACGAGTAGAACCACCGACGAGGACAATCTCGTGGACGGAGGACTTGTCGATCTTGGCGTCACGGAGGACTCGCTCGACAGGCTCCATAGTGGAGCGGAAGAGGTCCTGGCAGAGCTCCTCGAAACGAGCACGGGTGATGGAGGTGTAGAAGTCAACACCCTCATAGAGAGAATCAATCTCAATGGAGGTCTGGGCAGCAGAAGAGAGAGTACGCTTAGCACGCTCGCAGGCAGTGCGGAGACGGCGGAGAGCACGAGCATTGGTGGAGAGATCCTGTCAAAAAGGTTAGTAACTTTTAATTTTATTTCAATTGGAGAAAGGGGAGAATTTAATATGCCCATACCTTCTTGTTCTTGCGCTTGAATTCGTTGACGAAGTGGTTGACGAGACGGTTGTCAAAGTCCTCACCACCCAAGTGAGTGTCACCGGCAGTGGACTTGACTTCGAAGATACCCTCTTCGATGGTCAGGAGGGAGACATCGAAGGTACCACCACCGAGATCGAAGATGAGAACGTTGCGCTCACCGTCGGCCTTCTTGTCGAGACCGTAGGCAATAGCAGCAGCAGTGGGCTCGTTGATGATACGGAGGACGTTGAGACCGGCAATGAGACCGGCGTCCTTAGTAGCTTGACGCTGGGAGTCGTTGAAGTAGGCAGGGACAGTGATGACAGCGTTGTTGACGGTGCCACCGAGATAGGCCTCGGCGGTCTCACGCATCTTGGTGAGGACCATGGAGGAGATTTCCTCAGGGGTGAACTGCTTCTCCTCGCCCTTGAACTCGACCTGGACGATGGGCTTGCCGCTCTTCTCGACAACCTTGAAGGGGAAGTGCTTCATGTCGGCCTGGACCTCGGCGTCGTTGAACTTGCGTCCAATGAGACGCTTAGCATCGAAGACGGTGTTGATAGGGTTCATGGCGACCTGGTTCTTTGCGGCATCTCCAATGAGACGCTCGGTGTCTGTGAAGGCAACGAAGGAGGGAGTGGTGCGGTTTCCCTGATCGTTGGCGATGATTTCAATGCGGTCATCACGGAAGATACCCACGCAGGAGTACGTGGTACCCAAATCGATACCTAGGAAGACGTTAGCTATCACTGGTCTTTTTTTTAAGCTGCTGGAGAGCCTGGCATTCTGTCTCCAGTCTCCCGTCTCTCTCGAGTGGTTCAGGTCAGGTACATACCAACTGCGGGAGCCATTTTGGATGTTGTGTATTTCTGGCGGGTGTGACAAAACAAGGTAGTGTACAAGCGAAAGAGGAGGGGGTTCTAAGACGCTTCTTGAGTGTGTGAAGCTGCTATCTCTGATCAAATGCTGATCAAGAAGATGTTTCTCGCGAGAGTGAGAGTGCGAGTGAGTGTGAGGAAGAGAAGAAGAAGAAGAGAGGGACGAAGAGAAGTTGTGCGAGTTGAAATATGTTTATATGCGGGCGGTGAGGTTTTTGGCCTGCCAGAAGCTTCTAGCAACTTCTTCGCCCGGTTCCACCTCAGGCCCCTTCGCGCTGCGTCTGCCTCCCTCTCGTCACTTCCAGCAGCTTCTTCTGCCTCTTTGTCCGGCCTGTCCGGCCTGTCTTGCTACGCGCCCGTCGTCTACCCTGCTGTCGCCCACTAATTGGCCGTCTCGCTGCCTCTCCTCGCCGTCGCTGCCGTCTACTTTCTGCTGCGCTGCGAGGTCTGTTTACCCAGCAGCGTCGAGGGGGGGGAAAGTGGCGGGAAAATTCAAGGTGGGCTTATGACGTAATCAAGGTGGGATGCTGGAAAGTTCGCGAACTCTAGAGCTGAGCAGGCAGAGCAAGCAGAGCAAGCTGGTGGGAAAGTGAAGGAGTGATGGACGGTAGATAGTGAGTGCTTCAGTTGTTGTGGCCTTGTCTGCTCTACTCTGTCTACGTCAACTTCTACTTCACTTCTACTTCGTCTTACTCTTCGTCCTCTTCGTCTTCGCCTTCTTCGATGTCTGGCTTCTTCCCCTTAAGCGCCGCAAAAAAGCCTGCAGAGTCAGTGGGTTGTGTCACGTGATTCATGACTAAGCACCTCGACCTTCCCTTCTTGGGTCGCGAAACTCAACTCGAGCCTTTTTCCGACTTTCGGCGCGACGAGCAACTTTTCTTCGCTTTCAGCTTCAACTTGAACTTCGTGCAGCAAGACCAGCTACAAGCCTTTGAGACATCCTTCTTCAGCGGTACAGACACGTTCCCTTGACTAGCACAGCACAATGGGTGACAACACCGAGACTACACTCGCCGGAAACGACGCCGCCATGGACACTTCCGTGGACAAGGGCAAGGGCAAGGCCGTTGAGCGCGTGCCTGACGATGTGGAGATGGAGGCAGACGACAGCTCAGAGGACGAAGACGATCTCGTAAATTCCCTTCTCTATACTAGTTGAAAGCTGTATGACTAACACGGTTGTTGTTGTTGTAGGAGGATGGTAAGAGCTATATACACCTGCTGCGTGCGCAAAAGTTGATCAAAAGCCAAGAGTTCAAGTTCAGCACTGACTGTCAATATTAGCTGTCGATGAAGATGAGGAGGGCGGGAACGATAACCTCGAGCCCATCTCGACAGACAACATCCTGCCCAGTGGCAGACGCACGCGCGGCAAGGAGGTCAACTACGCGGAACTTGCTGCCAAGGAGAAGGAGACGGGTGACGTTGCCATGGACGACGACGACGACGAAGACTTCAAAGCCCCTGTTGACGACGACATGGAGCATTAAACCAACTCAATGAACCAGCTTCATGCTGCATTCGGTCTTCCCTTTAACGGCGCCGGAGTTTGAGCCACTACTCTTGTTTTGACTTTTTTTCTCACTTCTTTCAAATTTCTCACCTTTTTTTTTTATTGTGGCCGGATGGGGTGGGCTGGCTGGCTTTGGTGGATGGAAACGGTCTCAAAGGGAGAGTCACTTCTGAGGGAAAATCACATACTACGAAACAGATTTTACTATTATTCAAATTATGATGATGGGATGGATGATTCAAAAAAAAAGAAACAAGATTACTATTTTAACGAACCAAACAGGTGACTGGTGTTCTCTTATATGTCTCCCGTGTCTTATCAGAGGCCCCTTTCTCAGTTACGAATCAGGTCACTACCAGTTCAAACCTCCTTACTCGCTCGAGCCAATGATCTAGCTCTTCTCTCCATGTTCCTGCGCCTGCTTTTGCCATCCTTCGTCTCCCCAAGTCCCCAGCTAACCAGCCACAACATAAGCTCTCCTTGTTTTGCTGACTAAGCATCATATGAACGCATTTCAATCTTAAAATTAAATCGCTAAGAAACAACAGATCTCTCTTTCTTCATCCCTTGGCCAGATTAGACAATGTCTCATGTCTCTCTCTTCTTTGCTCTCACAGTCTGAATAAATGGCATCCCGGTAAGACATCGAGTCATCTTCACCATGCGGCCCAACACGCGCACAGCAGCTTCTTCTAACACGGCGCCAGATTCACCCACTCAACTCTCCACCAGCGAGATCCCCGGTCTTCCTCCTCGCTCTTCGACTCATATAACGGCGGCGTCAGCAGGTCGCCTGCTCATGCACAAGCCAGCAGTCGATCCCCTTCGCGGCCTGGTGGATACACGCAGGGGTATTTGAATGGCCATATAGGTGTCGGCGGAGGTGATGGGTCCGCCTACAGGGCCGCTACACCGAATTCAAAGTCAGTTCATCTATATCACTTCTTTTACCGGTCTATTCTTTTTCCTTGTAGGATATACCAACTAACGAGTCAATCTAGAGGTCAATACTCAGATGCGGTACTATCTTCTCTAGAGTCGCAGAACGACTCGGAAATAGCAGGCATCACAGCCAAAGTGAAGATGTTGAAAGATGTACGCATACCTTAGCATGCTCACATACGTGCACGCTTAAGAGTCTCATGCTAACTGAGGACTGATTTATAGATCACAGTAGCCATCGGCGACGAGATACGAGACTCGACCTCCCTCGCAGAGAAAATGAACGATGCCTTCGATTCCTCCCGCGTCAAGCTACGAGGCACCATGAACCGAATGCTCAGAATGGCGGAGCGGACTGGCGTAGGCTGGAAAGTCTGGCTAGGCTTCTTCGTCTTCGTCTTCTTCCTCTTTGCCTACGTTTGGCTGTCATAGTCTTTCCCACTGCGCCTGCAATTGCCACGCCACGCCACGCTCCCACGCCTTTCTTTTGCTTGATGTTGGATACTTCTTCTGCACTTGCTCTTCTGGAATATAACTTTTCACTTTGGGTTTAACTCGTTAAGAGGAGTTATGGGATTTCAGCTTGTTTCTTCTGTTCTTCTGGTGGCCATAGGATGCTGACGCTACATACGATAATGCCTGACGTGTACCCTTTTCTCACCCTTCCATTTCTCTGTATATGTCCAGGGGCGCATATTCCCTCTCTTCTTTCTCTTCCCCTTCTTCTTCTCTTCTCTACTTCTGCTGCTTAGCGAAGTGTTATTCTTAACATGAAATTCACTGATTTGTAATACCTCATCCGTTTAGCATGTTTCTTGTAAAATATATCTGGGTATTGATAAGCTGTTCTAATCTAATGGTACGCCACCTATCATTCACATCTCTTCTAGGTCAGAGTCCTCGTCCGCATGTCTCCGGCTTCGCCGTCGAGATATACTCAACGGATTCGCCGGTAGCATGTCGCTGGACCCAATATCTATACTGTCATCATTCCCTCCCCACCGTTCAATGAACAATCGTTCAGCTTCGGTTTCTCGCCGCGGCCCTGAGGGTGTGAGATGGGGGATATACCCTGGAGGTAGGCTGGCCCAGCTTAACCTCGAATGGCCTTCATCCGTACCTTCATCTTCCCCTTCCTGTTCTTCTTCCTCAACTTCGTCATCGTCTTCGTCATAGACATCTTCATCAGAGTCTGTATGTTCCCATTCCTGTTGTCGAGAGGGAGTCTCCTGTGGCGCATCTGGGACGCTGCCGTCTAGATCCCGCTCCATCATCATATGCGACTCACCAGGAGTCCTAGTATTATTCGGTGGACGCACCTCACTAGTGTCACCGTATCCGTCTTCTTGGTCATCTTCGTCTCCATCCTCCTCTTCATCTTCTTCATCTGCATCCGGAGCCTCAGGGACATCGTCATCTAGATCTCTCGCCATCATCCCTTCTTCTTCCTCATCCAGAAACTCTTCCTCTTCATCTTCATATCCTTCCTCGCCTTCCTCCACCAGCCCAAACCCTTCCCCGTCGCCATCAGGTATATCACCGTCCAAATCCCTCTCCATGCCAGCATCCCCTTCTACACCCTCCCCAGCACCATCTAGCCCCAAACCTCCCTCACCACCTTCAATTCCTTCCATGAACTCTTCCTCTTCTATATCGCCCTCGCCTAAGCCCGCACCGGCACCCTCCTCGCACTCCAGCTCTTCTTCTCGCAGGCCCATCATGGTCTTGGGGAAACCGGCAGGCCGAATCCACGAAAATCCAAAGGACGCAATGTTCTGTTTTCGTAATGTAAGGGCTCGTTCTTCCGCGAGTAGTGTAGAAAGCGGATCAAATGAAGCTGAGAAGAGAGGGGTGTTTGTTCCTTGAGACCGGCCATTTCGACGGCCAGGTTGTGGGTTCTGCGCTCCGGAAGTTGGGTTCTGGGAAGAGTTGGCTGCAGACCGTCCTGTGTACGAGGATGAGTACCATAGGGTATGAGACTGTAAAAATTATTATCAGTAGGAGCGCTGTTGCAGCTGTTATTGAGTGGTAGCACTCACGTCCCTAGGCTCTATTGGTGGGAGAGGGTTAAACATCGTGCTGCTACTTGGTGTGATATATGACACAGGCGCTTGAATATTGCTGCAGGTAGGCTATGTCTCGGGTATCGGTCTGTGTTCAGACCTTCGAGGAAGTCAACGTTGTCTTTGTGTTTAGACGTCGGTGATTACTGCTTGGTCGATGAGGCTCAAAGGGAGCTTCAAAAATTGTTTATCTGTAAAAGCTTGGCATAACTATATAGAAAAAGCTTACATTAAAACTCATCTCTATTGACACGTCAAGACACAGAAATAAGTTATTGAGAGGAGTTGCTTCTCTTGTTAATATTCAAAAGAATATTTGACGCTCAAGTATAGCTAGGACATGGTTGCATGGGCAAGACTAAGTTGACATGATGGCTAAGATGTAATAAGGCCACATGCAAGATTCCATAAGACTAACCCCACGCAACAATTCAGAGGTCCGACATCTTGTACTCTGAACTGTCCCATGATTAATTCCTATGGCAAGCGGGTTGGCCCAAGTAATTACGCACGCAGACATCGGGATCCTTGCAAACCACCCCTCCCTTGCAGCAGTTATGAGTAAAGAAATTGAAGCAAGTAACTCCATCACACGTCCATGGTGCGTAGGGAGGGCAGTCTATAGTAGCACCGGAGCGGCCACGGATTGCGGGAGTGTGGCTTGGAAGGATGGCGTGGTCCGGGTCTTCTGGCTGGATGGGCGCAGAGATAGTACTCAGATCGAGGGTTAAAACCTCATCATCGGTAGGAGTGTTGCGTTTGGAGGGCTTGGCTGACATCTTGCCTTGGAACTTTCTTGTGTCGACGACGGTTCCAGGGGTCCTAGTAAACTCGCCGGTTGTGGGTGTCTCTGAGGGTGAAACCGGAGTTGCTTGAGCATAGGCCACGAAAGCGGCAAGGCCGATGAAGACGGCGCTGGCGAGCTTCATATTAATATACTTAACGAACTTGGTGGACGCGGCCGAACGTGGGTATCAGGACCAACAAGGGTGCTGCAGCTGTAGCAGAAACAGGAGTCGGGAGTATGATTGTGTAGAGAGTTGCAAGATTTCAAGAACAGAATGCAGCAAACATAAAATGGGCAAGCTTTTATACAGCTGTCCTGGCCACTGCTTTCCAAGCAAATTCCTGGGTATTTTTCTAGTGACTTGGTATAACCGGCCCTGCTTGACAGAGCTAGTGAAGGATTGAGTGATGGTGAGCCCTGCTTGGGTTACTTGGGTATTGAAATGGCGCTGCCAACAATAATGCATCAATGGAATATGGAAAGCGTAAGATACATCATTATTCATAGCACGGCTATGAATAACCAGCATCTTCACGTACCAAATAGCCCCAGGTTCACTTGAAGAGACCCTATATTAAACAATGGCATGTCAAACGAGTTCGCTGATATCAGTGTTATTCAATGACTAGTTTGTGGATCTCGACACTGGAAGTTTAAATCTCGGACCCTGGCCGCTCTCACGTGTTATTCAGGCACGCCAAGCCGAAGCTACCGACGGAAGAAAATTTTGGGACTCGAAAAGCGACATCGGCTGCAACGCAACGACCAGGTTCACACCTCCAGCGGCATCTTCGTTTTCCAAGCTTGTTCTTTTTGTTCTGCCCTGTAGACTGCTCTGTTGATACTTCTATTTACGACCTTTGCTTCCTTAGAATTATTTAAAGAGATCACGAACGAGAACCCCCTTCAATTTATTAAAAATGTCTCCACCTGCAATGGCTGTTGCTGGAGCTGGCTCAGCGACCAAGGATGTCAAAAGAGAGTCGGGCACTGCTCGTCTGCTGGGATCAGGTATGTCAAAGCTCTAATTGAAGTAGATGACAATTGTTGCTGATGCAATTTGCTATAGGATCTGCTGGAATTGCGGAACTGCTCATCTTCCATCCGGTAAATGACATTGACGCATTGGAATGCATTTGAAGGACAAATGACTAAGAAATCCGATGAATTAGGTCGACACAACGGCTAAACGTCTTATGAGCAACCAGGGAAAGGTACGTTCTCTGTTAGATTATGGGTGATTATGCTCTGTTGCTAACCTTTGTCATTAGATTACCAATGTTTCCGAATTGAACAAGGTTATCTTTAAGGAATATTCCTCCGCCGGTGTTGTGCGCAAATTCACGTCCCTCTTCCCCGGTCTTGGATACGCTGCTGGATATAAGGTGCGTCCTATGGTCAGCGGATATACAGCATCAGGCCAATATCTAATAAGCACTAGGTTCTGCAAAGAATATACAAGTATGGTGGCCAGCCATTTGTGCGTGACTTCCTAGGCACAAACTACGGAAAGGACTTTGACAATGCCTTTGGAAAAGGAACCGGCAAGGCCATCATGCACGCTACTGCTGGAAGGTGTGTAAAAGCGCACCGCTTTCTTTCACCTTGCTTTTCTAGTGCTGACAAGGCTCTAGTTTGATTGGTATTGGAGAAATTGTCCTCCTGCCACTTGACGTCCTCAAGATTAAGCGACAAACCAACCCAGAGGCTTTCCGTGGCAGAGGCCTCTTCAAAATCATTGCTGATGAGGGCATGGGCCTCTACCGTGGTGCTGGATGGACTGCTGCTCGTAATGCTCCTGGTTCTTTCGCTGTACGTTTTGCCTTTATATCACCCACAAAGCCCGGATTATTACTGACATCGTTTCCATTAGCTGTTTGGTGGCTCCGCTTTCACCAAGGAATATCTTTATGGTCTCACTGACTATAACTCGGCAACCTGGTTCCAGAACTTCATTGCCTCAATTGCCGGTGCCAGCGCGTCTCTCATTGTTTCCGCTCCTCTCGATGTGATCAAGACACGCATTCAGAACCGAAACTTCGAGAACCCTGAGTCCGGATTCCGTATCGTCAGCAGTATGGCCAGAAATGAGGGAATGACCGCCTTTTTCAAGGGATTAACTCCCAAACTTCTCATGACCGGTCCCAAGCTAGTGTTCAGCTTCTGGCTAGCACAAACCCTTATACCCGCCTTTGGGAAGGTTGTCTAAATCGCTAATATGATTGACTCCCCTCCTCCTACCCCTTTACATTCTACGGCAGCGTGCATCCCCATGGACGGGCTCCTGCTCACCTGGGGTGTATTCTATTTATGATAGATTTTAATATCTCCGCCCCACCTTCTTTTTCGTGTATTTATAGAGGATCGTCTCCCCCTTACGGTTATATGTCAGCCTAGTTCCTGGAGTTAATGCAAAATATGGTTTATATTCTTGGGAATCTTTGTATTTCAATTTGAGCGTTTCAAGGTTTATGATATGGGCTATTGTAATCCCTTGCGATGGTGGCTTGATCATTTACACTCAGCTCATCGTGCCTTCCGCACAACGATCGGTTGTTGATGTATCAGGTAGTAGGCACGATCAATCGACACCACTAGACAAGGGCTGAATATCGTCTCTGGCCTGCCTGTCTATCAAATCCAGCTTACAAGAGTGAGGAATAGCAAGATGAGTTGCTTTCAATATGAACGGGATATTGCTCCGTCTGTTGAGGAACGAAAAAAGATTATCCGCCAAAGCAAAATACACTGGGACTTTTTGCGTGAAATGATAGCCGATGGGCCGTTGGGATACGTACCAGACATCAGTCGAAGACTTAAGAGTGTCCCTGACTATACACATTCTCGTCATACGGAATATGTTGACTCTTCCAAACAATATGTATTTGGTAAAGGGGTCGTGAAATGGTCAACAACAGATACATGGGGCTGTGAGGCTCCTGATTCCTTGGAGGAGAGTGAGTGCAATTCATCGTATAATGAAGACTTCATGCGCCTGGCAGAGAGCAAGATGGTGGCACAAGACGTCCTTTTAGGCTTACGAGATGTTATTCCTTGCAACCTCGATGAATGTCATGGATTGAGAGGCTGGATTGGCAATGGAGATGGAAGGGACTATGTGGCCGCGCTGACCCTGGCATGGGCTTATATCCTTTCCAGCGCCTGGGCGATGTCACAGGACGGGCAGGTTAGATATACAGCCGCGAGGGCACTGACTTGCGCCCCAGGCCAGGCTTATGGCCCAATACTAGAAACTTGCACCGAGAATCCAGAAGTCGTGAGGTGGTGGTCAGCAGTCCTTGCTCCTGGGCAAGGATGGGTAGCCTCAATTCTTCTTTGTGACGACGTTGAATACCAGTCACCATGGGCAATGTGCCTCACCAGTAACCTGAATTTGACTATATGTGGACCTGCACCTGTATCCCCTATAAAATGCCCGGGCGCGCATACTAGCTATCAGTATCTCCGAGATTTCTGCCTCCAACACGGCCTTATGGAGCAGGCAAAAACAGCCTTCGTGGCAGCCCTCATGATCCCCACACATGCACACACTGGAACCCCTTTCATGCTACCGGCGCCGATATGCACACCTTCCAATTCTCCGATGGTGGACTCGGGGCCGCAATGTGAAGACCTCGAAGAGCTAAATCGCCGGATGCTACACCTTATGACTATAAGTTCTGCTTGTACTGTGATTCTTTCTCTTCTCTGCAGCGTCTTTTTCGAACCGTCAGTTCCATGCAATCTATGCAGCGAGTGGTTAGAGCCCATATTCTCAATCCTTGATTCCGTGAACCTGCGCCACGCTACAGCTATGTGCATGTTCCAAAATACGTCGGTTGGAGGTTGGTGGCTGGGGAGTGCGATCACTGGCCTTGATAGGTTTGTTCTGGAGAAGGCTCGAAGCGGCGTACCCCATGTAAACCTGCAATCCTGGTGGTGGACGCAGATACCTCAATCCTTTATATGTTCTCCATGCTCAGGCCCAATCGGTAGCGGTGAGACGCTTATTACTCGTGAGAAAGAGGCATTTTTACTCTTTCTTTCTCAAAAAAATTGGATCGGCGGCCCCCCACCTTGGAAACCTCCTGGTAAAATTGTGATTAGTGACTCTCATCTAGCCGTTCAGCAACACGCTCGCTGCACTGGCCATTCTCTCCGTTACATATCATGGTTCTGGGTCAGCAAAAAGGATGAGTATCTCGCGGACGTGGGCTATACATCTCCGGGAGATAAACCGCCACCGGTAAACTTAGGCAGCCTGGGCAGCCTGCTGTGGTGTGACTTTGTGAAGAATGTAGCTCCAGAAACCATAGCTCAAGATGCCTCAAAACTATGTTCTGATAGATATTCCCGTGTATTTAAAAGGAAGGCGTCGGGTTTCATGACAGATATTTACATGAATCTCTAAAAAGGGGGTTACCCCGAACCCCG
>NW_003456422.1:1323047-1379851 GCF_000151425.1 Trichophyton rubrum CBS 118892 | reverse complement strand
TTAACAGTAGCGAGCATTGACTGTGACGCATGTTGCCATCACATGCTACCCCGTAGTCATCATATTAGCCATCATTCTTACCATCAAACATGGATTGTCTGCTTGTTCGTCGTCGTCGACTTCTGTCCTCTAAATCTGGAGGTTGAATTGGAAGCTAATGCAAGCTTTCACTGAGCCAATAGGATCCTGGTGAATCGGCCAATCATCGGCCAAGGATCCAAGTACTTCATGGAGCTCACGAGTTCAACTAACGTACCCACGCTTAGAAACCTCGAATTGAAGGGACAAATATCGGTCGATGACAGTCCATCAGCCTACATCTCCATCCCTTTTCAATAATAATCATTTTCATCATGGTGTCTCAAGCGGCATATCCCTATCTCATCTCGAAGTAGGTCAAGCACTGTGGTAATATTACTCAAAGCAAGTTACCAAAGCCCTACTAACGCTCTGCAGGGTGGCAGATCCGCTCTTCGCCATAGTAATTGGTAGTTCAGCTGCCTTCATCCGAATAAGGCGCGAGCACCGTGAACGTTTCCCCGACCAACCCTCAGACTTCATCTCGCTACTGAGTCTGGCCCAAGGAAGAGCAAGCCGATGGTGGAATAACTGGCAGTGAAGCACGAAGACTACGAACGGCTGCCTACTTATACTCGCGCGATGTATGTGAGGATTACGACACCTATCGACAATATTACGAGGGGAAGAAACATTACCAGTACAGAGAAACGTCTGAGTATGAAGTGTTCGCTACTCTCTTTACCTTTGATACCCCAAACAGCTTGATGGCGAGGTTAGTCCATACTAAGATGGAACGGAATAGCTTGGTAGTAGAAGGTTGATGCTGTATAGGACAAACCTACTATCATAGCTACAGGCTATCTTTCATTGGTCCGCCTTGAAATTCCATACATATTCTTGGAGCTATTGTTTATAAGCATGCTTCTAGCCCCGGCCATGGGACGTCTACGAAGCTACACATCCCGGTGTGATGTAAAGAAAGCATTTTATCCGGTACGCTTGTATTATTCGAAAAATGAAAAATAAAGTACATCAGCGTAACCAGTATGCAACAACACCGTTGATTATTATCGATGCTGGTAGTGCCAAAGCGTAATGTGAGACCGAAAAGAAAATTTCCCTGGGTAAGAGGAGAAGCAGCCAAGTGTCGAATGTTGAACGAACTGGTGTCGATTAGATTTCATTATGGTGACATTTCACCATCGGTAGTCTGTCACCCCGCCCGGCCCCCAGGTACTCAAAACGCCAGCCACATCCTGCCAATAAATAGAAAGAAAGGACCAGAACCAAGTAGTAGAATAGCCGAGGAGTGAAGCTAGACCGGCTCCTTTCCCATATTAAAGCATAGTTGATCGTTTTGCAAGGGAATGAAAAATGGGAGGAACGGCCATGTTCTCCTTAGCTGTGGAGAGAATGGATTCTATAATTATCCGGACAAAGATGACATCACGTAATGACATGGAGTATGAACAAATCCCTTCCGTGAACACCGTTAAACCAAAACCAAACCGAAGAGAGCAAGTGCATTACTGCAGCTCGGAGAAGCTTCCGAATGTGTTTTCGCCGGAATATCTAAATCAGTCACACGGTCAGTGAAGTGAGCCAGATGATAAATAGGCTTCGAGGGATTACACACGTGATGTATAGGAAGCCGTCCTCGTCCTTGTGCTCCTCATAGATGCTGCTCATGAGAGCGGCAGTTGGCGGAAGGACTTCGTCGACGAAGATGAAGATGGCCTTCTCTGGAGAGAGCTTGATGCGTTTGCGGATGACGTATACGAACTGTCCGACGGTGAGGTCTGCAGGAACGAGATATTTCTTCTTGTCGATAGTGGCGATATCTGATTTCTCGACCTTCTCGCAGATAACCTGGAGGACAGAAAGTGGTTGTTAATTTATGTTGAAGCTGGAGGCTATGGCTGGAGCCTAGCAGGAGATACAAAGGAGGCTCTTACGGGGATGCGGTCTGCGTATTTCTGGCGGATGCGCTCAGCTTCTGCCTTGCGCTTCTCAAAGGGGTGCTCGTCCTTGAACTTCGATCGCATGGTTGTTGGTTTTTTGTATGTAAGTTGCTGGGTGGTAACTGTGTTGGCAAACAGAGCAGTAGGCTGGCAAGAAAGGCAGCGTAGATGCAGAAGGCAGAAGTTGATGATAGCAGGAGAGAGGAAGAGCGAGAAGAGAGCGAGAGAGAGCTGGACCCCGCGTACTTAAACGGAAGGCGGTGGGCACGGGACACTAAGGCCGAAAGAGGACTAGCGTGGTCTCCACATGACGTGACTGCCTGATCGCAGGCGGTGAGTTAGCCACGTGATGCATCTGCTGACAAAGACAGCTGAACTCTGATAGCTCATGGACAAAGCTGGCTGTTTTGGTTGGTTGGGAGGCAGAGGTCGAAGAGAAAAGGAGGAGAAGCGAAAGCGAAGACGAGAGAAAGTGACTCATGATGGGTATTATTGAGGATAGTAAAGTGCAAGGGCTGATGCCCCTTGCAGATAAGCAACGAAGTCATGGTTGCAACAAGGGGCACAGACGGGCCTACAGCCCACCGCGTTTTGCTGATAGGTGATAGGCCTGTGGTAGTTGTCGACATTGTTCGATCAACAGGGACGTCAAGGCTGCCCAAATACTTTATGCAGGCAGCCTAACAATGACTCGCATCTCCCCAACACATGATCTCCTCTTCCCCCCCTTCAACTATCGGTGTTACCTTGTCGATGCATTCCCTGAGCCTCTCTTTTGGCCGCAGGTACATAGCTCACTCAAAGTTGAGGTGAGGAAGAGTTCCAGGGTGGTGGTCCGAGCTCAGATACTTGATATCACGTGACATTGACATGGCCTGATCCGGCATACATCAAGCATATAAAGTCCTTCAAATCTTCGAGACACACACCATCCTGGAAATTCATTTGTTGTTTATGTGCTTTAATGGACTCTAAGAAAATTGGTTGCTTCAATTAATTCTGTTTGGAAAGTACTTATATTAGAATATCTTGATGGCTACTCGCATAACCTCGATCTTTCCCAGGGCCTTGCGCCGTATGCCCTTGGCTCAATGCCAGTGTCTCCAAAACACCCGGCGCCAGGCTCATAGCATAGCGAGAAGGAATGTAGGAAGCCCTAGAAAGGCCTTGCCCTTCATTGGCTTTGCGACGGCTCTGACAGCGTTGACGTTTTACTTTACGGTTCGGGCTCTTAACAACTATGGATATGAAACTCAATTGCTAACGAAACCTGTAGACTTCTACCACTCCCATCTCCCTCGAAGCTCCCACCATTGCCAAACTTGACGAAAAAACCAGGCGTGAAACAGAAATAACATCTTCTTCTCCTATGCGATTGCGCATGGAGAAACTGATAAAAGAGCAACAGAAGCGCATCATCGACGAACTCTCCAAGATAGACGGCAACGCCTTTACAATAGATGAGTGGGACCGCCCCAATGGTGGTGGAGGCATATCGTGTGTCCTGCAGGACGGGAACGTATTCGAAAAGGCTGGTGTCAACGTCTCAGTCGTATATGGAAAGTTGCCTCGCCCAGCAATTGAGAAGATGCGCGCGGACCATAAATCCTTCGTCTCCGCAGATGTTGATTCATTGGACTTCTTTGCTGCTGGACTATCGCTTGTCCTTCACCCAAAGAACCCTATGGCGCCTACAGTTCACTTGAATTATCGATTCTTTGAAACATCTGATCCCAAGGACGTTCTCAATGGGAAGACAAACTGGTGGTTTGGCGGTGGTACTGACCTGACCCCATCATACCTCTTCCCTGAGGACTGCGAGCATTTCCATAAGACCATAAAGGACGTCTGTGATACGCATGACCCGTCGTATTATCCAAAATTCAAAGCCTGGTGTGATAAATACTTTTACCTCACGCACAGAAATGAAGCTAGAGGCATTGGTGGAATATTCTTCGATGACCTTGATACAGATTTCATTCGCCAGTCTTCGCCGGCCTCAGTCTCGATATCAGACAAAGAAGCACAGGAACGTCTTTTCTCTTTCGTCACGGATGGTCTGTGTTCTTTCCTGCCTGCATATGTCCCCATTATAAAGAAGCGTAAGGATATGCCATTTACAGAACAGGAGAAGGACTGGCAGCAGCTTCGCCGTGGGCGATATGTGGAATTCAACCTTGTGCATGATCGAGGAACGAGCTTTGGATTGCGTACCCCCGGCTCTAGGATTGAGAGCATACTGATGAGCTTACCCCGAACTGCGAAATGGGTATATATGGATCCTGTTTCAGGGACAAGAACTGATGGTGTAGAGTCCGAGGATGTTGAGGGTATGGAGAGGGAGAAGGAGTTGATGGAGGTACTTAAAAATCCAAAGGAGTGGGTGTAATTTTTCTTGGTTCATCTACTTTTTGTATTTTGAGAGACACGTCATAGCTTAATTGTACGATAGTGTATAAAAAAGAAGGCAATGATAGTTCCTAGAGAGGAGATTCAGTTTGTGTAGATAAATGCTATATTCAACATCTACGATACTGTGTGGTAGAGATATAGTATTATAGTATTCTCAAAGACAAAATTCCCAAAAAAACAAATGAAACCGAAACACGCTCACGGCAATGATGGTATCTAATCCAAAACAAAGGAAATAGGAACGGTCAAGTCACCTTTGTACCCATGTAAAATCAAATAGAATATGATTGCGTTGTAATGTCTATTACTCGCTTCTCACTTCCCCTTAAAAGCAACGTCTGATCCAGCCGTGTATGCATAATGTTACAATTCTTCACATCTTGCCTGAAACATCTACCGTCCACCAGCTTTCGGAACAACCAGAGCTCTCTGTTTTCCTAGCCATGTGCGGTTTGCTTCTGCATGGTGTGCACTTGCACCGGCTGCACCACGGTGACGAGAAAGCACAATATTGCCGTTCTGTAGCCGCGACTGGAAGTCATACCAGGCGGAAGAGATAAGGGCAATTTCTCGTGCTTGTCGGTGAATTATTTGCATCAATTCAGTCTGTTGATACCCACATTAGGTATTCCTGCTTGTGTTGTTAAGTTGCAAAAGAGACAAGGGGGAAACGTACCTCTTTCTCCTTACTAGCCTTGATCTCCTCCTGATCTGCAGAGAACTGCTCGTAGTGCCTAATCCGCTCTTGCAAAGATTCGATGATATCATTTTGTTGGTTCATATGCTGTTGAGAATGTAATAAAAGGAAAACAAACCCAATTTGTTTGTTGTTTGGTTATCCGATTAGCCACAAGATCCCAACTCGGGGTTCATGAACATGCCGATGTAACATATTAGGGAGGCGCCAGGGTTAACAGCGTCATAGGCATAGATGAGACCTGCGAAGAGGAGGGACCAATGCCAGAGCTCGACGAGGCTCTTGACCTGGTTCGGGTCAACCTCTGTCTCGATTGTGGGATTTTCTTTTTTCTTCTTTCTTTCCATTTATATTTGGATTAAGAGGAGACTTCTCCAGTTCAAGGCAGAGCCCGCTCTGGGATTGGTCCCTGGGTGGTTCTTTGGAATTCGGAGTGAGGGTTGAGAAAATAGGTGTGTTGTAGGGTGCTCATTGTGTAGTGGTAAAGGGAAGAAATAGGGGGTGAGTAAAATAAAAATGTTTAGGACTAACCTCAGCTCTTCTGGCAAGATGTTCTGCGCTGCGTTCAGTTGTTTCTGCAAGTCGCTCTAAGAACTCATTGGTCATATCGTCATCTGTAGTGTCGTTCACCCTGACAGCATTAGCCTCTTCGAGGAGCTGTTTCATCTCCTCAAGGGATGCTTCTCCCTCAGTAGAAAGCTTAGTGTCAGATTGCTTAAATGTATTTCTCAAGTTGTCTCGCTCACGAGATATTTCGCTGATCTGGAGCTGCCTAACTTCAAGCTGGCTGGTGAGAGTTCGGGCAGTGGCAGCCAGCACGGCACATTTCTCTCGTAGAGCAGTTTGCTCAACCGAATTAACCTCCGTTACTTCCTTCACCATTTCGAGTTTCTCCTTGTTAACAAGGCTCACTGGACGTAGTTAGCTACTGTAAGGAATGGTGCTACCAGGAGAGTTGGCTTACACTTCATGTTGGCATCGGAGAGCTCAAGCTTAGTAGCTTCAAGTAAACCTTCAAGTTCGACGATCTTTGTTCGCATGATGGTATAATCAACGTGCAAGCGCTGATGAGCGTCTTTGAGCTCGGCATCAGTCTGAAGGGAACACTGATAGAAATCTTCCTTCCATTTTCTTTCACCTGGAGCCTCAGGTTCGGTGTCATCGGGTGTCTCCTATACAAAAGTGTAAGCCATTAATCCATAAAATGAAGAACAACAACATATAAAAACGTACGGTAACGGCTTTGTCAACAATTGAGATATTTTCAAGCTTCCTCTTGAGCTCCTCGTTCTCAGCATTACTGGAAAGAGTTAGCTAATGTAAAACCGCATTCCACAAGCCAAAAGATAATGGGAGGGAAAGGTATTCAACTTACAGCTGAGCTTCCCGCTTTCCACTTTCTTCCAGATCACGCTCTAGACTGGAGCCGTGCGGTTTAGGAGTGGACGGTCTGGGGGAGGCTGGACTGCTATCAAGACCCTCTAGCTCTCGTATCCTCTCCTGTAGTCTGCCGATGGTATCTTCATCCCGGGTCCGCTGTTCCTCAGCTCCTAGCAGCCTCTCCGTTAGAGCATGATTGTCAAATTCCAGCTTCTTCTTTAGATCTTGAATCTCATGTCTGTCCTGCTCGACACGCGCAACCAGTCGTCTGTAGTTCTCAACCTCTGTCTCTCGAGCAGCGGAAACCCGCTGAAGTGTATCGCTTTCTTTCAGATGTTGCTGGAGGTCCTTGACCTTGTTCTTCAGAATCTGGTTTTCTTTCTCATAGTCCTGACTAGCCTGCAGCTTCTGTCTGTATTTTTCAGCGGCATTGGCTTTTCTAGCCAGCTGGTCTCGCTCAATCTTGATCTCGTCGTATTCGTCTTGCAGAGTCTGGTACTTTTGGTTTTTAACACGGAGAGTCTCGAGCGATATGCGCAAGCTGTCGATTTCGTCTTGGGCGGCCGTCAGTTTAGTTTCTTGTGCGGCTATTATATCTTGCGTCCGGTGTTCGTAGCCCTTGAAATTCGGTCCAATGTCGGCTTTGCCAGACTTTAGTCTTGCTAGACGGTCTTCCGTGATGTTTAGTTTATCCTGCAGCAGCTCGTTTGCTTCTCGAAGGCGTACATCCTTCCGGTGAAACTCTTCCAGGTCTTTCTCCAACTGTTTCTTCTCGTTTGATAGCTTATCGTTCTCGACCAGCAATTTCCCAACACGTTCCTCGAACTGCAGCTCTGGGTCCATGGCCAGGTCACGGCGTGCCTTGTATTCGTCCTGCTCATAATTTATCTGGTCCAGACGGTCCTGTGAGGGGTTTTGTGCTTCTTCTATTATACCCTTCAAGCCTTCCTGTGTTGCTGTTGAGAGCTGTACCATTCGCTCTATGTACGATTCGGCTCCAGGGGATCTGATGGCGGCCATGAGAAACAGCTTCAGCAGCCGGTTGGTCTCCTTTGTCGAGGCCGTCTCGGCAATCGACTTGAGGTCGGGGTCTGTCGAGAGACCGGCAGGTATCTCTCCATCATATCGGTTCCGTATATAGTTCAGCAGCAGCTTGTGCAAGTGTTTGAGATTCTGCCATCTCAGCACCCAGTGGTCTTCAGGCGAGCTCTCTGGAAGAACACCCAAGAACTCGTGGGGGTCTATGTCCTGTAGGATCTCCCAGAGTATCACTCCGTCGTATAAATCGTCTGAGGACTGGATGGAGGTGCCCAGGGGGAAGCTGTTGATCCATTCAAGGAGCGTTGCAGTTTCGGGTTCGTTTGGCATGGTCACTCGAGGCAAATGTGGCGTTTTGAAAAGGGAGGGAGCGTGGAAATCGGGTCGGCAAGAGATCGAGTATGATTATTCAACGGTATATGTGCCAGACAGCGGGCTCCATGCTGTCGATAATGCAGGGAGGAAGCGAGAAAAACTATCGGTGAACGTTGGAGACGCCCACTTCGGGGGGGAAAAAGCGACGGTCAATCAGAAGCCAAAGTCTAGCTGCAGCTAAACGTGTACCATGCCCTTAAGAACGAGACAGCCCACCAGCCGCCCTGGCCACTATTATTTAACTGCCGATCAATCGTTGAAATTGGGCGTGGTTACAGGGAACCGTAATAATAGATATAAACAGATATCTACTTACATATGGCGATATCTACAATATGATTGATTGCATTATCCTGGGTTTGTTGCGCGTTTATATAAAGAGCATTAACTTATGCAGTCCGGCCGCATAGAAAACGGGGTTTAGTTCCAATTTCAGTTTGGTGTCTTGGTTTAAATGAGACACAATAAAGCGAGTGTATTGATATCCCACAGATCAAACAGGAAAATTAAGGCTCTTTGCCCCTTTTGATGGTACTGACACCATGTGGTTGCAACAGGTAAAGGGGAAAGACAGAGTGAGAAATGGAACAAGAAACTGTCAGGAAACCAGAGATATTGCAAACAAGCGGAGTATTGTAGTAGTAGTATAGTAGTATGGCTGTACAAGGATGAAGGTGGGAGACAGAACGATCCGTCTAGACGTTGACCGAGACGACCTGGTCTTCCTCGATGGTCGCTGGGTACCTGGCGTCCATAGCCTTGACTTGGTCCATCACGGATTCAGGCATTTCGCCAGAGAATCCTCTGCGATTAAGATATCAAGGGTTAGTAGGGCAAATAACTTGTTATGGGGCGGAGACTGCTGTTCCTCAAAGCCGAGTGGATTCAAACGTACTTGATCAAGGCTGCAGAGACGACGCAGGTTAGCGAAAACGATGTTCCTCCACAGGCATCAAAGGGAAGGGAGAGAGGATCGATAGTCTATGACTTACAGTACTCGTGGGTGATCTTGCCGCCCTACATTACGAAAAAGAAATATAGTCAGTGGCTTGCATCTTAGGGAGCAGGACCGAAAACGGATGATATATTGATGTCAGGATCGGTTTCTTACAGCGGCGACGATGGCCTCCTTTGCCTTCTGGACAACGGAATCTGGAGCCTCATTGCCGAAGCTGACGATGACGGACTTCATGCTGGCTGCCATGATAGCGGGCGTGAGAGCAGCGAGAACGAGAGCGAGAGAGACTTTCATTTGAGAAGATAGACGGACAGCTGTATCACACTGGCTGGTTGTTCGCAGTCGAGACTGAGAGGTGGCTTGCAGAGCGGTCGATGGGCACGAGGGATGATGTGAATGGATGTCGGTCGGTCGTCGTTTGGTGTTTCGCGTACAGGGCAGTAATTTAATGTTTCGTTTCCCTTCCCACCTTGCTTGAATATATATAGGGTTTCCCTCCTGCCCAGCAAGAGTGAAGAATTATGTATCTGCCTAGGCTTGTCTTAGCTCGCCTTATATAAGAGCATTCCTTACGTATATTGGCGGGTGAGGCCCGGTGCTCCATGCCCCGTACCGTATGATTATTCTGCTTTCTACTCCGTATCTCAGCCAGGTATGATGATGATGCCCACCGCCAGACGTCTTTGGGCTGCTGCTGCTGCTGCTATTCTCCTTCCTTCTTCCCCTTCTGGCGCCTCCCTCTCGCTGCTTTAACTCATGCTCGCTCTGTCGCCCTTTGCTAGTTAACCGCGGGTCCTTGGCTTGGCGCTTCACGTCATGCTTGGCCTTGGCACAGAGAAGAAAAAAAAGGTTGCAGCGGGCGGACGAACCATCACGTGATTCGGGGATTTCCTCGCTGTTTTAAGCCCACTTACTTCCGCTTTTGACCGATGAATCATGTGACGTCACATGTCCTGGGGTATCTGACTAAGCTTGTGTTAGTCACGTGCTGGGTTTCCTTTCCCCAGCCTCGAAAAAGCGCAAAAAAAGAGCAACGACAAGAAAAGGACTACGCGGAAGAAGACGACGAGCGACGACGACGACGGCGTATATCAGGTCGATAGACACGGAGTAACACTCCTTCTATTGAGCCGGAGAGAAGCAGTGGATACGGAGTGCACAACAAGATCTGGGAGGACAGACGGGGGTTGTACACGCACTTCTTCTTGCTCCATCTTTCGGAGTTTTTTCTCCCTTTGTTTTCTGCGTCTCACCCTGCTTCAAGTTCATTAATCTCCTTTACTGCCTTGCTTGTTCATAACTTGCTCCTCTTTCAGATCGCATCAGCGCTTTACTTTCTCCTTTTGCTACCGCCGTTGACCGCACATATCCTCGCCATCGTTACCGACCGTCTCTCGTTCTATTTTCCCTCGACGAGCTTTCAGCGAACTCCCGCCTTCTTAGTGTGGTTTCCTTTTTGAGGTCACTCTGCTGCCGGGAAGCAAGTGACGGGCGCATACAAAACGCAAAAAAGAAGCAAAAAAAAGAAAGCCGAGGGTAGACAGAGCAGGGATTTAGGGCCGTATAAGTGTTGAAGTGGGCGGTTATATTGGCTCCCGATTTTAGGATATTGCGCTGGCATTACATGCTCGCCATCCGAGTTTTCTGCAAGGAATAGCTAGCAACCATTCTAATATTTTGTCCTGTGTCTCTACCTATCCTTTCTATCCGCTTGATTATAAGCTACAAAATTACAACTCAAGAAAAAAAAAAAAAAAGGCACAAAGAGCAGCTGAAGAAGGAAAACAAAATTTAACTGAGGCAAAAAAAACAAAAAGACCAACTTACCCGGCAAAGAGGAAAACGAGTCATAGTCGAAGGCTTACTTTGCAACATCTCACCCCTTGGGTTTCCTTACCTTTTCCTTTTCTCTTCTCCTCTCAGTGTTTGATACCCCGGAGTTGTTCCATTGGAAGAAGAACTTCAACCAACACTCCGCCCATCATGTCAGGCCTCGTTTCTGACGAAGTTGCGGAGGACTATAAGAACTCCCTGGAAGACCTCACAACGAATGACAAGTTCCAAATAAGCAATCTGACCGTTATTGCAAAGGAGAATACTGAACATGCCATGGCCATCTCCCGAGTGCTGGAGAATCACATAAGAAACGTAGGTACCAATTCTCTCTCCCGTCTCTGCTGCTTTCTCTTATCTCCCCCTTTGCTTTCCATTTTATCTGGGTTTCAGGCTGCATAAGTACTTTGCGCTGTTGGATAATGCTACTCGAGAATATGGGAAGACGGTGTAGAAAAAAAAAAAAAAAAAAAAAAAACCCGGAGCGAAGTTATATTCTAATTGATCTCTGTAGACACCACCATCTCAAAAGTTACCAGCTCTCTATGTAGTGGACTCAGTTGTGAAGAATGTAGGGACTCCTTACACGCTGTTCCTGGGACGCAACTTATATCAAACATTCATGAACGCCTATACTCTCGTTGATTCGCAGACTCGCAAGAAGTTAGACGAGATGCTCAAGACATGGAAAGAACCCGTTCCCGGTTCTTTGGATCCCAGGCCTGTCTTCCCAGCTGAGATTACTCGGAATATCGAGAATGCTCTGATCAAAGCTAGGACAGCAGCCCTTCAGCAACAACAGTCCAGAAGCCAGCAGGAAGCCATGAGCCTTGGTAGGGGTATAGGTACACCGCCGCCAATATGGAGAAATACCCCTACACCACCCCAGGGTGGCCCTAGATACCCTCCTGGATACGGTTATAATAACCAACAAATGCCGAGCAATGGTCATGGATATGTAAGTGGCTAGTCATAATACATGCAAAAATTCTAGGCACCAATTGCTAACTTACAGGCAGCCCAACCAACCACCATTCAACCAACCACCACAGGAACCAATCAACCTAGCCTCCTTACATCGTGACGTTGACTCGTTGATAATGAGTGTACGGCTCGAATTCACTGCTAACCCACTTAACACTGCAGTTCAGCAAAAGCTCAAGGCCCTTTTAGATCTACAGAACATTCTACAACAGCAACGGTTACCTGATGCACAGCTAAAACAGATCCGTGACCAGGTATCTCAGCTTTCTGCTTCCAGCGCAAAGCCAACACCACCGCCCCCTGCACCTGCTGCTTTGCCCGCTCATATCTCAAATCCCGCGGTCTCTACACCTCCTATAGTAACAATACCGGCTCAGGCACCGCAACCAAACCTCCAAGCTTTACTGAACCCAAACACTCTTGCAGAACTTATCAAGGCAACCGCACAAAAGCCTACTCCAACCCAGCAAACTCAACCATATACCCAACCGGCTGCTCCTACTCCATCACTTGCAGCAGCTGTACAACCGCCTGCATCCCTAGCCGAAAGTCCCTTGATAGCGTCATTGAGAGCTCGAGGCCTTCTACCTCCTGCTACAGCAACGCCTACAACCACACCACCTAATCTCCCCTTCATCATTCCAGGCCAACCACCTTATACTCCAGTGCCTGCCAACACAAATTCTCAAAGTGTCAAGATTAAAGTTCCAATGACCTCTGCTTCGATACGAATGTAAGTACCACTAGTATCTTTATCCCTAAAATTTACTCTGATTAACTGACATATTCCAAGACCTCGCCCAAATTTGATTTCCTGCTTATACGAAGATAAACCGAACCGCTGCGGAACTTGCGGTCGCCGATTTGTCTCAACCCAGGAAGGGAAGGACAAGAAGGCTAGACATCTAGACTGGCACTTCAAAACAAATCTACGGATAAACGAGGCTGCCAAGAGAAGCCAAAACAGGAGCTGGTATCTTGACGAGCGCGTAAGTTTATGCAGTCAGCTTGGTGTGTTCCACTCTCCAGCGTAACTAACATGCACTCCAGGACTGGATAAAATTCAGAGAATTTGAAGACGACATTGGTGCTGATGATGCGTCTGTCGCTGCCAGAAAATCCAATAGCGAAGATGCATTAGGTAAAAAGGCAGGGCAGCAAAAATGGATCCACGCTCCCAATGATGCCACGCTTCGCAATACTCCCTGCCCAATATGCCAGGAGAACTTTGAGTCCACTTGGTTTGAAGAAGCGCAAGATTGGATATGGAGAGATGCTATTAAAGTTGGAAATCGCATATATCACGCTAGTTGCTATGCAGAGGTCACAAAAGATGGCAGCACAGGTGCCAATGCCGATATATCGCGGGGCCGAACCAGCACGCCTGATTCCGTTCTCGGCAAACGAAAAGCAGAGGTGAGCATCTTCTCTTGATGTCTTGATATGTAGAATATACTGTAACGTTTACTAACTTCGTGTTCGATCTATAGGATTCGGATCTCTCTACATCCAGCGTCAGAATTAAAACCGAACCAGCGTCATGACACTTGCTCCGCGACTTTAGCAAATGAAAAGGAGTAGCAATTTTATTCCACTGTCTTTCTCCAGGCACCCATCATCGTGTCCTTGTCCTTTTCTGACCCCTGATTATCCCAATCTACATTCCCAATATTCATATATCCCATCTGCATTGTCATCTTCCCCTTAAATACTTGTTTCAGTCATGTTTACACACAGCGGGAAGTGCCTAAGTCTCCTTCAATTGCATGGCGAATAGACCTGCTTTTATTTCGCTGTAGTGCCTTCTCCCATACAAAGAACTTTTATACTAATATTAATGGGACAAAAATAGTATCTCTAGGTAGTAATAGGCATCACAGAAAAAGATAACTCCTATGCATTTAAGCTCTCTTTATCCTTATCTACTTTTATTAATCTATCCTGTGGGAGTAAAAATAAGCTAACTAGCAGCCACTGGAGGCTGTAACCTTAATCATCTCTAAAATTAAGCTAACCTCATATAAAAGTAGTAGAACTCTCGTATATACTACCTAGAGAGGTATACTAAACTTATAATTTTTAATTTATTGAGTAGAAGTAACAGAAAGGTATTGTTCAAAATAATTTAATTTGTATTTGTAGCAGTCACTTAAAACAAAGCCCTATGAACCTCCCATGTAAGAACACCGACCAAGCCGCAAACGACATTAAGAAAGTACCCGCGACACATTCAAATTTCAAAGGTTTCCCACCCCAGAAACGTACAAGGCACAGATATAACCACACAATTTTGGAATCAAAAACAAGGGGCTGTAGACATTTAGTACCAGGTAGACATCATATGAAGCGGTCAAGATCGAAAGAAGAATTCTCCTAAGAGCCAATGAAAGGCATGCTTTATTGAGGTCACTGGGATTTTTGAGTGTCAGTGGCAGGAACCTTTGCAGTGTTAGGGAAGTCAGGATCATTGACGTTGGCAGTTGCGGTATCAGGCTCGTCATCGACCACTGCCTCGGTTCCCTGGTGTGGAGGAGCTGGTTCCGTAACTGCCGCACCCGTCTTGGTGGCAGCACCTGTTGGCGGAGTTGGAACGTCAGGGGAACCCGAGTTTCCAGACCCATAGATGCTGCTATCCGTACGTGCATGGCCGATTACACCCTCTGGGTTGGTATGGATGTTGCGCTGTGAAGATATCATTAGTTTCTTGAGTTTGAGAAGTAGTTAAAGCTCACCACCAAGCGAAAAGCGCGGGATATTTATGTTAACTTACGCGAGATCTATTCTCATCAGCATACCTAGCTGCGGCGGTGATCAACTCCATGTCCAAGGAGTGCTGCATCGGCATGATAAGTGCTGGACGCGAGGCATTATTTGGATCCTCCGGGTGAATCGCTATAGTCAAAAGGAGCAGATAGTTAACCCTCGAGAGACATAATCAAGCAAAACGCGAAGTACACGTGTATTCTGACGTGCATATTGCTTTTCACGGCCTTCGACAAGGCAGAAATTGGCGTCAAATGGTTGTAGCACAAAGCAAAGGAGCATAGAGGCTTATCCTGGACAATCCACTGGAGGGGTTTAAATCGGTAGGACTTACGCTGCAAGTTCAGCAAGCTGATATCAACAGTAGTAGAAGGGCTAGAAAGCAGCTCTTGTCAGCCATACTATATATAAATATAAATAAATATATAGGGCGGATAAGGAGGAGCCGTGTCCCTTGAGCCAAATACTTACCAGGTTGGTCTCCCAATCTCGTACTTGTGTGGTTGAGCCTGCTCTCCATGAGAACGGAGGCAAGAGCAGGAGAGTACACACCCCATTGCGATTCTCGAAGTGATATGAATGTGAAAGACCTAAAGAAAACGAGAGGCAGTCAAAGGCTTTGACCAGGAAGAAATTGAAATTTGCAGTGGATGTGCTATGGTGATGAACAAGAGGGGGAAGGTGAAGTTGATATTGATATGTCTAGCTGCTTAGTCGGCGACCAGATATACAGTGTATAACTGAGGCCATGAAGAAAAGATGCGATAGTATAACATGCAAGGGGAAAAAAAGATAGTAGACCAGAAGACTCCACTGAAGTTGCATTAAAAAGAACACTGCATGGTGCTTCTGGACAGGAACTTCCCGTTATGGGGAGCAAGGAAAACAAAGGGCGCAGATAGTGGGAGAGAGAGAAGATACAATGCATTTATATGAATGTATTGCTCATAAAAAAGAAGCAATAGAACAGATGCATTGTATTTCTAACAAGTAACATACAGTATACAAGAGCACCAGATCCCGCAGGTCTATACACGTTCAGGAGTTCCTAACCACCAAAGCAACAAAAAGCCTCAAAATAGGGGAATAAATGGTATCCCATGTATAGAGTCGTAGACACGTATTCCTGACAACCGAGGAGGCGAATGCGAAACAAAAAATAGGTAGGGGGCCGTGGTTTTGTATGGGGCTTCTCAGAAGAATTACTTGGACAACCCGATCTTGCTAAGGATTGGAGATTGCTTCTGCTCAAAGACTCCGAGAATGCTCTTCCAGACCTGGCCAGGCTCCTGGCTAGCATCAATTCCGCTCCAGATACCGGTCTTCTTGTAGTATCCAACAACGGGCGCGGTTTGAGCATGGTAAGTGGCCAGGCGCTTCTTCAATGCCTCGGCATTGTCATCAGAGCGCTGGACAAGCGGCTCCCCAGTGATGTCGTCGGTCATCTCCTTCTTCGGTGGGTTGAAGATTTTGTGGTAAGATCTTCCGGAGCCCGGGTGGATCAGTCGGCCCGTTATCCGAGAAACAAGAAGACTATCATCAATCTGGAGTTCGACGGCATGCTGCAGCGCCTGCTTGCGTTCGCGAAGCATGTCATCCAGTCGTTCAGCTTGAGCAACTGTACGAGGGAATCCATCAAGGATGAAACTGTGAAGAGGCAAGGGGGAAAAAGTGTTGTGTCAGTAAGCTTGGACCATGGTCCCAACAAATGGTGGTAAAACGTACCCCTTCTTACACTCCTTGTTCGACTCCAACTCGTTCTTGATCATGCCGACCATAATCTCATCGGAGACAAGTCCACCTTGGTCCATGATCTTCTTTGCAGCCTTGCCGAGCTCAGTTTGGCGGGAGACTTGTGATCGGAGCATGTCACCGGTAGACTTGTACGTAGTTGTTAGAGCGACAATGGACGATACTAGGGTATAAACAAGTCGGTTGGCAAAAATAGACATACCAAATGGCACACGCAGTATTTCTCCTTGATCTTGGGCGCCTGGGTTCCCTTGCCTACGAGCCACGGTGGTCAGTTGAACATTTCGGCAAAGACGGACGTGTATTCAAGACGCTACATACCGGCTCCAGGAGGGCCCATCAGGATCATCCGCATCGACTCAGCAGCCGAATTGGAGTCTGAATGACCGCCATTGAGCAATGCCTTCTCCAATCCAACTATCCGGGACTCCAGGCTGTTGATGAGGTCCTTCAGGGCATCGATCGATTCGCCGTTAGCTGGGGCCATTGTGAGCCGAGGACGAAGGTGGTGGTCAAAGAATAAGAACAATCCTTTGGAATCGGGAACCGGACGAGAGCGCGTTCAGCCTGGGATGGCAATTGGCAAGCAGATGAAGCGCGGAGAGGTTGAGGAGAGGAAAGAAAGAGAGCGTTCAGCAGATCCGAAGAAGAGAAACGAAGAACGTCGGCGAGGACTAACCTGATGCTTGCTTTTTCTTGCCGCTCTTGGTTGGTTTCAACCTGCAGCGCGAAGAGCTTAAAGCCGGCACACGGCAAAGATGACTCAGCAGTCACGGGCTAGAGCTCCATCACGTGAATATTAGTTATCAAAGCTTAGTCAATTATTAGTAATTGATGTGCTTACTCAGCATGCCGCTCTGTTCCCAAAAGCTTGCGCTTAAGCTCTGGGACAGCTTCAAGCCAACACGGCGGACGGACAGACAGACAGACAAACAGACAGAAAACAAGCAGACGAAGACGAGGAGCTGCAGATATTTACCACTGTTGGCTGCTGGTCTCCATACCTTTTTCTCGTTGCGTCTTCTATCTCCTCCCTCCGTCTTTCTTGTGACCTCGTTCTGTCCGTTTCATCATGCCTGCTACTACCACCGATACCCTCTCCCTCGTCACCACAACTGTTACCGTTGCTCCCTTAGTTCTTCTCTCGGCAGCAGACCACTATGGACGGTCAGCAAAGGGGACTAGAAAGCGAGTTGTTGGTGTATTGCTCGGCCAGAATGATGGGAAAACGGTCCGCGTGTCCAACAGTTTTGCTGGTAAGTGCTGTGAATGCGCGGAGTTATTATTATACATCGAAGCAGCGGAGCCCCGTATTCCAGCCCTACTGACAATTCATTTTACAATATAGTGCCTTTCGAAGAAGATGACAAGGACCCTTCAGTCTGGTTTTTAGACCATAACTTCGTCGAGTCGATGAATGATATGTTCAAGAAGATTAACGCCCGCGAGAAACTGATTGGATGGTATCACTCCGGCCCGAAGCTGAGAGCGTCGGATCTAGAGATCAACGAGCTGTTTAAACGATACAACCCAAACCCTCTACTTGTCATTATTGACGTGCAGCCGAAGGAAGTCGGCGTGCCTACCGATGCATACTTTGCTGTTGAAGAGATCAAAGATGTGAGATCCAGCGTTCCCCCATGGCTCGATTGTCCCGAGAACTCACAAGCTAACATCTAACATGTAGGACGGAACAACAACGTCCAAGACTTTCGTTCATACCCCTTCAATAATAGAGGCTGAAGAGGCAGAGGAAATAGGTGTAGAGCATCTTCTAAGAGACATTAGAGATGTTGCAGTTGGCACCCTTTCCACCAGAATAACGTCACAACTTCAGTCCCTACAAGGCCTTCATCTTAGGCTTCGGGATATTGGCCAGTATCTTGAGAAGGTACTAGACAGAGACCTCCCGGTCAACCACGCCATCCTCGGTCATCTCCAAGATGTGTTCAACCTCCTGCCAAACCTCGCTACAGCCAAACCAGGAACTTCCTCCGGTGCCATTGGTGCCGAACAACAAATCGAGAACACTGAGCTTGCCCGTGCCATGAACATCAAAACAAACGATCAGCTTATGTCCATCTACATCAGCAGTTTGATCCGAGCCATAACCGCGTTCCACGACTTGATAGAAAATAAGATCCAGAACCGTCAGCAGCAGGAGGAGAGAGAGGCAAAGAAGGAAGAGGGAAAGGAAGAGAAGGCCGGTGCCAATTCAAATACTGAGAATAAGAAATCGGGCTCCGCTTCATGGATGGATACCAAGGACGAGCCAAGTTCGAATGAGAAGGGGAAGAAGAAATGATGAATTACATGAATACATTTGAAGCCGCCATTTTTCGCTCCTTGTGGTCTTCTTCGCTCCTTCTCAGAGCATAATTGGAACTAGCCAGCGATATTCCAAATATTGCATGTATCTTTCCCCCAATAGAGCTTCTGTGGAATGGGTCGACGCACTGGATCAGAAATATAATGACATCGAATTAACGTTGCTTCCTTAAACCTCTAATTCAAACACCGGAGCCATGCTATATACTTCTGTAAAATATCCCTTATGGTTGACACCTTTCTTCCTCATGCCGCAAGCTTTCCCGCAAACTCCCGAGAATCTATCTCACATCTCCGTACTTTGCTACCAAATACACCTGGACACTGGGATACAAGCGCACACGCCAGTAAATGCTTGCAAATGGATGGTGAATCGTGCATGAAGCAACAGCCCGAAGGAGAAGACCTACAGGGTGTGCTTTGAGTCAGACACCCACCAAACACCCAGTTTTTGCTCTTCGTAGTGGTATCAACCGGCTCATTCCTCACCAGTAATTCAATATGGGCCTCTGTTTGGTGCAGCGTTTCATCCATCTCCGGATCAAGATCCCGAAAGGTGGCCAGCGTAAACGCAGGACATGTACAGTTCCATGCATCAAGACAGACCTGATATTCGCTCTCTTGTTGCTCACGGTGATTGTCTTCCTCTACTCCAGGTCTCCTCTTCGCAGCTGTAGACAAGACGAAATATATCTCGCTATCAAAACATTCACCCTCGTAGTCATCTTCTCCGTTGATATCGCGCCTCTGCTGCCGCTGTGTCCCCGGGTCATCTCCACAGTATACCTCTACCTCTCCTCCATCTTCCCCGTACTCTGGACGGGATGTGGCCTCTCCCGCGGGCCCACTGTTCCGGGGCTTAATAGTGTATCTAGTGATCAGATCTCGGTCGAGGATATCAAGAGCTGGAAGCAGCTCATTTGGGAACAGGCAGTGCAATGTCAGCACCAACGGCTTCACCTTTGCTAGAACATCTGCCGGTAGCTGCGATAATGGGTTTCTCGATGTGTCTCCTTCATCATCATCCACGTCTGGTATTATAGAGACTCCTTCTAGAGACTCCAGGACTCGGCTACAGGCGGCGAGCTGCCCTATAAGGCCTGTGATAAAGACTGACGAACAGGGGAGCGAGCTCTCCGGGCTTCCAGAGTGAAGGGCTGACATTGAACTACTGGCTTCACCGAGCATCCCTTCTCCCGGGAGGCGTTAATTAAAACCCGTGCAGCTGGGAGAACGGGTGGTTAAATGGGATTTTGAGTCTGGGAGAGCTGGAGCCAGGGACGAAACGTAGCCCCTTGCCTGCTCGAGTGGTCGATCCAGTGGAAAGAGAGGGTTCAGAACTTATACGAACTTTGCCAGCATTAGCTATGCAGCATCCGTGTAGCAGCAGCGACTGTGTCCAAGATATGTTCCTTGCAACAGTTTAGTTTATGCATGTCTGTGGCCATAACCGTAACTAGTGAGTTAATTTTATATCTGATGCTTGATTTTAGCCAAATAACTACATGCAAAGGCCCCTCACATGCCTATAACAACCAAGATCAACTCTATAAAAATAGCTAGGCCGAATCCTCCAGAGACCCAACATCTTTGCAAAGTTGCAACACAGACCTCCAACCCCCATACTCACCCTATAACACGCCAGAAATAGCTTGATGGGCAAGGAGAAGCGTTGCCCTAGCGTTGATTTGATCCTCATTCCCGTGTTCCCCAAGCTTCACACTCCCAGTACTTATCCGCCTGGGATACGTCCTCTCCTTGTGCTCGGCCTTGGGACGAGTTGACCGGTTACCTTTGGGTTTGCCCCGTTCTTCGTTGCCGAAGGCACTGCTTCTTCTCCCCATTATCATCCATTAGTGGCGAAGGTGTGAGATTCGCACTATCCTCCTGCGTTGCGCCAGCTTCTTTCCAGTCGTCAGGCCTGGGCCGCTTTTGCCCACTTTCAAACAGACCCTGAACAGCTCCTCTGAAGACCCTTCCACCCATGGTGATTTCGATGTCGACCTTTGCTGGCTGGACCTCCCACCGAAAAATCGAGTCAGGGCTGCTAGTATTTAAGTTACGTGAAATTTCGATCAAGTCGGTCGAGCCGTCACCTACTTCTACGGTAGCTTCTTCACCCTGCTGAGTCTGGGGTTGCCCAGGGGTACTAATACGTTTTGAAACCCCACGTTCATTCGAAGGCGTCTCACTCGCGTTGGCTTGTAGGGAGCGCTCAATTCTTCCAGCGATCGAATAATTCCCTGCAGTGGTAGGGTCGTCATTGATTGCCCCATGTGATCCTCTAAAAAGGGGTAGCCTGTTATATATCAGGACATACGGAACGTTGTTATCATCCTGGTACCCAAGGATAACGTTAATGTCAGCTTCACAGGAAAAGTCGTCATTCAGACACGTCCAGTTGCCTCTTGGTCCTTTGACATATGACATATAATGGCCCTCCTTTATTGTGGCACCGCGGTGCACGATAACTGAAGTGAGTTGATAGCGAAGGGTCTCTCCGACTGATCTCGCCTGTGGGAGCAGTCTTTCCGTGAGATCTAGGTCCTCGGCGAATTGAACCTCAGCCGTCACTTTAGAAGACTCCCCGCTCTCCGACACCTTGAACCTAGTAATCTGGATAACCAGCACCTCGGGGGCATCCTTGATAAACATTTCCCGATGAAGAGTCGAGTTGCAATCACAGTTGGCACAATGATACCCAACAATTTCTTCTGGCTTCATATACTCCTGAATGCAGTCCTCGAGTGATCCCAGTCTCTGCTCCGGTGGAGATGCACCCAGCACCCATGAATGGTCATTTTCGGAACACTTGGTGTGCTGACAGGTTTGGCAAGTGCTCTGGTATTTGAAGACATTTTGGAATATATGCTGTATATCTCCCGTACAAGTAGAGTTGTCGATCTGGGAGATCAACCTGGTCAGGAACTCAATACAATCCTGTTGGTCCGTGGAATGGGTGTCCCAGAATTGGCTACACTCCTCCCATAATCGAGAAAGGTTTACTTCCAGCTTTATGGAAGGGTTTGGTGTCCAATATTCATCAACCAGACGTCCCAGTAAGCAGACAAAACACTGCTCACGATCCTCGGAACGACCTGACCCATGGTTCAGCAAGTGGAGCATCAACCAATTAACAAAGAGGGGCTGATGTAGTAAGGCAGTCAAAATGCAGTTCCTATAACACAGGACACCTGTTCCATTCCTGATGCCCGCAGAAACCAGTGCCGTGTTTCTGAAATATAGACCCCAATCGGAGTAGAACAATCTAAGCTAACCCTAATCAGTAAAAATTGCAAGAAAGGATCCAAAATGTAGATTATTATTATGCTCACCCTTCCCCGGCTATTCTCGTTGGAGGTATTAGAGCTATGGTTGTCTGTGTTATTTGCCATGGTAAATTGAAATATTGTCGATGAGACTGAAGTCTAGTAATAAATTGCGTCTAGTTGACGCCAAATCTGAAAATTTTACTCCTCTGGTGTTGAATGCGTGTAGTAAATGGTGGCCTTGAACGTAGTGTCATTGAAGTAGACAGGGTAGTTTTTCGTGTAGTTACCCTGTTATATACATTTCAAGTATGTGCGTGTTTGTTGCTTGTTTGTTTGAACACGAACAGACAAGTCCATTCATCTTGATATCAAAGCTATACTGGAAGATTTTATGACAAAGCTTCGCATACTTGGGCCTTGATGTTTATCAAAGCTTCGACTCTGTCCTTTTATGAGGACAGCTGAAAGACTATATTAAGGACCCTTGAGCTGATATGGTAGTTCTCCGGGAGAAGCAGCTAAAGGAGGGCAATCAAGTGAAACATCTAGATGCATAATACGTATCGCTGTGCCACTGTATATAAATTCGTCCATGTTTAGCCATTATTATTATTATTATTATTATTAGCAGCAGTTTTGACTGGCCCGGCAAAAGGTATTGCCAGGTATTTAGGCCTATCAAGGAGAGTGAAGTCCCTCCGCTGGGCATAGAAAAATCAAGGTAGGCTTCGTTGGCGCGGAAACAGCTCGTATATGAAGACAATACCCTGAGATCTTTGCTTTGGTTTGTCCTTGTGCGTAGTGGTTTGATCTTGGGCTTTGATACATTGAATGCCTGCCGACCACGGCCAGCGATCTCAACCAGCAATTGAACAATGGGTATAGTTAAAGCAGAGATATAACAATATAGCCGCAATATTTCGGCGCGGATAACGGAAACGCGTAGATACTAGGACAACAATCGCGAGCAACGGAAGAAAGAGAGAAGATGCGAACACCCGCAAAAAGGAAGCCGGATCTCAGGCGGTCTTAGATCACATGACGGGTTTCTTTTTTGATGCATTTTCTTTTCTTTGTTGGCGTTTTTGACAAACAGCTCGGACAAACGACAACGACAACGACAACGACAACAACAACGCTCGAACACCGCAAGCATGGATAGGGAACAAGGATCATGCCTCCACGGATCTGGAAGTGCTGGATGATCAGATGGCCGAGTGCTTCAAGTTCCCTTACCCGCAAGAGCTCGGCTGTGTTGCTTCTGGCTTGCTCCATGTTCAGGCAGAGAACGCTGCCACTTGACATGAGGCGGCTAGACGCTCTTTGTCTGTGGAAGCCATTCATTTACTGACCGCCATGAGCTTAGACTTCTCTTCGCCCCCTAATAATGGCGAAAGCACACTCTATTCGATGCACGCTGCACCCAGACGAAGTACAACACCTTCTGGAATATGATGTTCTCTGCCTGTTCGCCATATCCTAGTTCTAACCATCAGCCACCCTAACCCTAGGCCAACAGGCAACACCTGGATATCAAAATTTTCTCCCTCTCCTA
Source organism: Trichophyton rubrum CBS 118892 (assembly GCF_000151425.1). Taxonomy (NCBI): domain Eukaryota; kingdom Fungi; phylum Ascomycota; class Eurotiomycetes; order Onygenales; family Arthrodermataceae; genus Trichophyton; species Trichophyton rubrum. The sequence goes on along the minus strand of NW_003456422.1, from coordinate 1,356,522 downwards.
ACTAATACGCTCTTCTGCTGCGCCCATTGGGATGCCAACCTCACGCGGCCTCTGAAGATCTTCTTAAGGCTTAGACACAGTCCAATCGAATTTCTCACCGCCTCACTGGGAAACTAGAAAGTTTAACAACTCATCTAGTTGCCCTTTACGATGCTGCATCGCATGACAATCGCGAATGTCGTCGTTAAACAGCTCAATCCTTTTTTTTTCTGCTTTTCTCCGAGAGGTCCATGGCTCATACCTTGCCTAACCTGGCAATCGGGACACTTTGCATTATCAACACGATCAGCCGCGCCTTGGACATCTTGCGTCTGGGTCTCGGAGTTCACCCTATACTCCATTTCTGTGCATGATAGACCGCTTTCATGTTGGCACCTGCATGCAACTCCTATGACGGTCGTTTGGTTTAAAAAAAAAATGAAAAGAATTCTCCAGAGCCCACGGTTCATCCAGCTCGCCACACGTTTACCTCTTGAGGTTTGGTGTGCGGTTTTTCGAGAAATCTGAGCCTTATTTGAGTCATTCTTCATGGGCCATTCGGCTTGCTGTGACACATGGCCTTTCCCAAGTGGAATATTCCTCAGCCATCACGTCTGCCTAGGTTGAGATAGTATGGCTTTGTGATTATCTGTCCTCATTGAGGCACCGCGGGAGGAGATACCGGAATATAGAAGATTTTGCGGTGGAGCCTGGTAACTTGACAGCCCAAGCTATCGCATACGTAAATATATGAGCTGCGGTGCATCCATCTGGATAGAGTGATGAAGCTGTGACATCAAACGTGTGTAAAAAGTGCTATTGGCCGGTATGATTCATACCGTCTTGCGTTTGCCGCCCACATCACTTTCCTGGAAAGTGTATCGATCACTCCCAAACAGGAGCGATCACAAGCATTAGATCTATTAATCGATATGCAGTACCGGGTCAACCAATGATATTTGAAGAGTATCTCTCTGTGCCACTAGCACAATTCAGGTTACCCTTGTATGCTGCCCAAGGGACTGTGCCAGCACAAGAGCCTTCATTTCAACATGGCCTTCGAAATGTGTTACCGCCAGGAACCACAACTGATCTCATCATACCGAGGAATGTTGCTGATGATCTAATGAAGCTATCTATAAGTCCTGATTGACGATATACCCCGTGCCTGGTTACCCGGAGCACTCCGCGGGAACCTCTGTCGATTCCGACTTGGTTCCAGCATCAAAATTGGGGTATCTATATTGGCTTAATTGACTGAGATTCACCATGCAGACCTAACCTAGCTCTGTGGTTCGAGAAAAACGACTATTGTTTTTTCGTGATTCCTGTACAGAGAGGATATTCTTGCATAAATGTTCGCACGACAGCTGCGAGAACCCGCAAAAGATGATAGAAGCTCTATTCTGGAGAGACGATCTTGAACCAGACACTCGAGATGGCTAAGGTCACCGCTATTAAGAACGGCTATCATTACCTGTGACGGACTTGTTCGGGTTAAACGCTTGATACCAAGTAGACCTGCAAAAATCGCAACAAGTGAGGCGAAATGACGCCCGAAAAAAAAAAAAAAAAAAAAAAAATCCACTCTGCCAAAGCTTTCGAGCCATTAAATGAGGGATTGTAGATTTGCCCATACATCCCTGTTCATCAGAGGAGGGCGACGTTTCCCTAGCCGGCTCATTACATTATTGATTTATCTGGGAGCGCTGGGGCCAGAAGAAGAGTGCGGCGTTCTGTGTCTCAAAAAAGTTTCATGTGGGAGCTTTTGGCTTCCGACTTTACCCAGCTGAGTCGTAAGAGGCAGTACACTCCGCGCCATATGCAGTATATGAACTTGTTTGCCTATTGGTGAGGATCTGACATGTTCGATATCGGCCTATTACCTATTCCCAAGTCAACTCTCCAGGACAGGCAGGACTAATAAAGCCAGAGCAACGCTTCTGAGTCCAGAAGATCAACGTACTTTCATCTTGAAGCAAGATGGATCCTTATTTTGCGTTGACAGCTCGCGAGTTATCGTGATGATTAATTTCAAATATCTGCGCAAGTCAGCCTAGGATTGGCGCCACATTGTACAGCTTAAGGTAAAAATCAGCGAGAGACACCTGTTTTTGGATATTCATCCGGCCAGAGTCAGGATTTACCCCTCAAGGAGTGTTTGCCGGCTCAATCAAACCAGATCTTGCTCAATGTTTACAGTTTCGCTTAATTAGGATCGTACCGAAGAGGCGCTGGCCGATGATGCGCAGGTAATGGTGTTTCTTCAGGCCAACTAAGTAGGGTACTCGCTTGTCAAATCCATCTTCCCAAGACGATCTCGTTCGTCTGTTTGTGTTCCAATACTCAATTATGATCTACCAACTATAATATCAAGTCGCAAGGCAACAATAATATGGTCGCGATATAGTCATAGATCACGACTAGGTACCGAACTTGAGGGGAAAGTCTTAACTCCAGAGCACGAAGCAGAACGTGAACAGTCAAGGACAAACAAGGGATGGGAACAATCGATCCGGGATAAACACGCAGCAGCCAGAAAGGAAAAGAAGACATTTTCTTTCCTGCCGTCACCAATCTATTTTGCGTTCCGCGTAGACGGGCTCGCTCCATCCCGCCCAACCCTGGACCTGGGCAAGGCATCACCGACTAGGGTTGGGATTGAGTGGGGGATAGACAGACAAGGCAAGCATGGGGAGGTGCAAATTATGAGAGCATGGAAGCACAGTTGACAATCTGTCTAGAGAAGACAGATAGCAGATACTGTACTTCCATTGGCCGGCAAGGGAATTTCGAGAGACGAGGAAGCCGGAAGATCCTTTCGCGGTGGTTTTCATGGCTTCCATGTATGGGAGGGCTAGAGAAAGTAAGGGGGAAAAGGATATGTAAGTTGCAAAATGTACTTCATGTTAGCCGATGGGATTGGGGGCGCCTTTTCCTTGAAGATCTAGCCTGTAGAAATCAGGTACGAATATTTTAATCTCCGGGGAGGTGAAAGTCGTTCAGGGATAGCTTTTGTCAGGCGCAAATCATCTGGGGTCAGGGACGAGCGGCCTCTTCTTCGAATGCCGCCTGCTAGCATGTCCAGTTCGAATTAGAATCTTCAATGCATGGAGAAGGATGATTCTCGAGTCTAAGAAAAGAGGCGCCTTCTCTGGCACCTTTGATTAACGACGGAAATCTATACCATGCTGAAGGTAAACCTTGCGAAAAAGGGGAACAGCATGGCATGGCACCAGGCATCGTGAGTTACAACGTAATACAGGACCCTTCCACCCGTTGTTCTCTTGCTACCAAGTTTTATGGGCCGCTCCCTGCAAGGCATGGTGATGGGCTGTCGCGGAACTGTGTTTTGACCAGGGCTTTGGCATATAGTAGTTATTCATACCTGCTAGACCATGGCTATACCAAGGGTCCTATATGCCGGGCCAGGGGCTAGACATCGCCGGGACTCCTTCCCAGAAGTCTGGATCGGATCAGGCTATCATCTTCAATCACGCAATTTGAGATCCGCAGAAATATTGCGCAGCGCTTTAACCTGGTAGGAGTATAATGGCTGGGGTTTATATGCTGGCGTTCAGGGGTGTCGGATGTTGACAGAGCAGATTTGGGCTTACATTATATGGACCAGGAGCTGGGATGGGACGGGCGAGGAGTCGACTCCGTTTTAACGGAGCACTTCTGCGACGAACAGGTGGCCTTGCTGGAGAGGAGAACGGGAGGGAGATCAGATTCCCATATTCCTTACGGAGTACGGAGTACACTACTGTCGATATACTACGCCGTGTACCGAGCTCTCACCTAAACGACGGACATGCTGGTCTCTCTCACACTCTCTCTTCAGCTTCATGCGAAACTATCCGCTCTTGGAGCCCGCATGACTAGTTGTGAGGCGTCGATTGGGTTTCTCCGGCCATGTTCGAGAAGGGGTGGCCAGGCATAATAATAATAGGAGTTAAAGCCAGCTTGACCGTGGTTCGCCTTCAACACCCCCTAGGTTCGTCCCGGCTACTGAAACCGTTAGCCTTGCAGGATAGATAAGACGCTTTCCCACGAAGTTAACCAAAAAAGACAAGGAAGAGAGGGTGAAAAGTCAAGAAACGGAGTTTAATAATACCTCGTTTCTGTGGGAGAATTAAAACAAAACAGCCCCGTTTTTGTTGTTTGGACCAGCTGAAAGGAGACCCCCTCCCTCAGCAGGCATCTTTGACGGACGGATTTGCTCATGTACTCCGTACGCATCCTGGGCTTAGGGATTCTTCCCTTCCTCAGCCCAGGTAGAGAGGTATATACAACCTCTGCCATGGCCCCTGACGCCCCGGGCTTTGGAATGTTGCTACGATTGGTGAGCCTTGGGCCGGCTTATAACGGACAGGGGGGTTTCAATTAATACTTCCACTGGGACGAAGGGAGACTGCGGCACTTTTTTGGTCGAGGAGAAGTACTTCCAGAGGTTACTTGCACATACTATAGCTTTTTTTTTTTTTTTTTTTTTTTTTGCTCCCATGCTCCGGATACTCAATCTGGGGTTGTTTCTGGTAGTTGTCGGGATTTAGATTAACCAAAGCCTTGGGCCGCCCATGAGAGAGGGTGAAGTTGTGCATTGTATAAATCCGTTCTTCGTCCAGCATACCGGATTCCTGATATCTTGTTTCTTTTTCTTTTTGCGATGTTTTGGCTTCTGCTATTCTTATTATTACCTATTTCTTTCATGACAGGTTCGTTAAACTCATCTGATGCATGGAGATGTATAAGAGGCGTAAGAGATGGTTTCTTCCCCCCTCGTCCTTTTGCTGACATCAATCTCCCAGCTTCTCCTCCGACCTGGCAAGGCACACTCAGTTAATCTGGAAGCCGTTGGCAGGCAAGGAGGCCCGTTTCTCACCGCCCATTAGGTTTTTCTTCTACGGCCCTTTCTTTCTCTTGATCAGGGGTTGGAATCCCGAAAGACAGAGTGTTGGTTGACCGGGAGGTATGCAGACAGACCCTTCCTTGGGTCGAAGGATGCCAGTAGACCGGACACATCGTAATCTTATTCAAAAAAACAGCGGCGGATGGTCGTTACACCTGTCCCATAGCTTGTGAGATGTATATACTTATTCCCGTCGAGCCAACGGCTGTCATCTGTGGCACGATCCATAGTGGCGAAGTAGCCGGTGTGACAAGTATAGAGGCGGCTGCATGGAGTGTTGGGTCGCAAGCCGAGCAGCAGCTCGACTCCTACACACATCCACAGACTCAGACTGTGCCGCAATTTTTCCCTTGCACAAAAGCTGACTGCGTCTGTCACACTATTATTGTCGACGATGGTAAGAACCCGACAGTTCGGTTGTCCGCGACCCTTTGGGACAGGATATCCTCCAATGAACGCTCTAGGGCTTCGGCTATCTGCATGACATTGCTCACATTTCCAGTCCCCTTTCAGGCAAAGAAGGGGGGAGGGTGGTCCGTCCTTGCCCGTCAGGGATTGGGCACTTGGCCATCGAGAGGCCTCTCGTCGTCTCTTGGTCCACGAAGCCAGTATAAGTATAGCTCCTAAGTACTAATAATAATAATAATAATAATAATAATAATAATTAGTTATCGTGAGCGACGTCTTGGCCGTAAGGATCCAAAAATATCGTCCTTCACCCGCTCATACGGAAGTATATATACATACGAGACAAGACGAGAAAGACGAACGGATGGACCCGAGCCAGGGCGGACGAGGATGAGGGCAGCGCGAAAAGGAGACCGGGCAGACAGGCAGCTATAAGGTTCAATACCAGGGAAGAGAAATTTCACAGTTTTCTTCCGAAAACTCTCCCAGATGTTGGGAAGAGCAGGGCGAAGAACCTGTGGAGACGTAGGTGCATGCGCCAAGTGGAAGAGATGCTGAGTCGGAGGGATTGTGGATGGCGATGGACGGGATGGGCAGTCTCTTGGTGCTCTTGATGTCCTCCTGCAGTCAGAAACTGAATAATAGTTACATATATGTAGGGGACGGGGATCTTCGTCATCATCTGGCTGGTGTCGTGTCTGGTTGTTTGGAGCCAGAGAGTCAGTTATAGGGGAAGGAGAAAAGAAAAGCAGCACAACAGCGTGACTGTCGAAGGACCTAGAGGGCTTTCGGGTTTCTCTCGGAAATCTTCTGGCCTGCGCTGCCCGCCCTGTCTGCCAGCTTGTCTTCCTTCTCACAACCCTCTCGAGAATAAGCAAGGTGTCTGTGATAGACGTCAATACGAGCACGAGAGGCCAGCATGGAATTAAACTCACGTAGCTGGACTGGACGGCATGGCCACGAAGAACTGCCGGGGTCTTCCCTTTGCCTGCCTGCCTGCCTGCCTGCCTGCCTCACTGCCTCACTGCCTCTTCTCTTCTGCCTTGTCCTGGATCTATCAGCATTCTCTCGCTCTCTCTTCCCGTCTCTTTTAGCCTTCTGATGGACCTTAGTTCATCTTCCACTTTAATTTAACCTTAACACTTGAACAACCTAATTCTTCACCGCATGATCACTCTTGACATCGATAAACCCGTCCATGTGTAAGTATATATATAGAAATATAGAGCAAGATGACAGTGTGTGCGAGGTTGACGTCAGGAGGCCATCCTCCGTCCAAGACGGGACATGGACAGGGGCCTGACCCAGAAGAGACCGTCGGTAGCTCGAGGCGACGCATGCATGAACGCTGCTGCTGTGTTATGTCTTGTATGTATGTCCACAGGCTGTAAACCTGGATGTATGCATGCTCGTATGTGTATCTACCATTTCTCTGGCTGGGTACAATTTCAGCTGCAACTGGGCTGACTCGTTGGGAAGGCGAGTCTCTGCATAACAGCGTCATCGCCATGGGGCTAACGCAAGCCGATCGCGATCTCTCCCTGATTCTGGGGAAGAGAGAGGAGTTGCCCCCGGTGGTTTAGCTAGCACACGAGCTCGTTAGCAAGTTGGCCAGCTGTTTGACTAGTGTGAAGCTGGAGTTGAAGAGATGGCTCGACTGGAACGGCTTCCACGCAAGCTCCGTATCGTCAACAACACCTCGAACTAACGGAGCATCACAAACCGACCAGCAGGGCCGTCCTTCCCTCTTCCCCACAGTCCAAACACTGAGTTAAGCCAGTTCGTCCGCGCAGGTGTGGATTGGCTCGCGTAATTTGCTCGGGGAAGAGAGGATGCAGTCTCCGGCAGGAAGCATAATATTAAGCATTTGCAAGTCTCCCTTTTCCCACTTCTTTCTTTCTTTCTTTTTTCCTCATGGGCCCCGTTGCTTTTTCCCCCTTCTTCGTGCTTGGAGTAGTTGAATGCGGGCTGGAAAAAGAAACCTGGGTTCAATAATTACAGACGCTGTGGTCCAGGGATCTCAATGCCGGAGCATACTTCTGTGTTTGGAACACATCACAATTAGCCAGATGTTTAGCTGGATGTTTCCTTTATATATCATCAACTTGGAGCATGCCTTTTTATACGTACTCCGTATCCGTTAGATATATCCAGATAGTACTCCGTAGATATAAGTATAATATATCCCATGAACTCTGCAAACTCGTGGATGCCCCCTCGACGCCCTCCCCCTGAGGCCATGGAGATTCCAGGAAACCCTTCACCGGGTCGTAAGCGAAGTCACCTCGACGTATAAAGATGCTGGTCATCGAGAGATAAGCAGTCTGCTTGACAGGGTACGCTTCCAGCCGCATGTCCTCCTTGCTCGACTGTCGATATCCATACCCATACATAGGCTATCGGGCACGACCACCGACTGTTCTTCTTGCCGCTTTTCTTTTTGCTTGTTCCAACGGCAGTTCTACAGAAAGCCGGCTGAGTCGACAGAGATCGAACTACCGACCGATAGAACTGCTGCTCCGTAAAAAGCATGCTAGTTAAGAAGAAAAAAAATAAAAAATAAAAAATAAAAAATAACAGCGAACGAACTAGCCGGGGAAAGGTAGGAAAAAGGAATACGGCGAAGGCTTAGTTATAGCAAATGCACCCACTGATGTCATCGACGTAACTTCTGTAAGCCTGTATGTCTAAACGACAGACACGACTCGAGAGGGAACGGAAACCCAATCGTAATACAAAGCGCCAGTCAGACGGACAGGAAGAAGGAAAAGAGCTTTGTATCGGCATGGTTCAGGGGCCAACGGTGTCTGCTGGCATCGTGACCCTCACAGTACTTGGCCATTCCTGGCACTTAAGCAGAGTTCGCCGGGTGCCGGAAAGGTAGTCCGTAAGCCCTTTTTCGATCCCAAGGGCCTAAGGGGGTCAGGGTCACGTCGAAAAGTCGAAATCGTAACGGCTTTTTTTAAGCCATGCCGTCCACATGGGTTCGTTCCTCACTGTCCAACCCCCCTTAGTTACGGAGCACGCCCGTCAGACTAGCGAGTTGCAAGAGATATATGGCCTTCGTTTGTCACCAGGCATCCTCCCACTACCTGTACTTATATGTGTGTATATAGTCACTTATCTCTACGCTCGGAGCAGAGCAACGGTAGAGCTAGAGGAGGGGGGGGAAGGGGGGAGAGGAAGGCAAAATATCCATGTTCCCGGTAACCAGGCTGACCTCGCGGTTTATTGGTGGAAATGCCCCTTGAAGCGAGTCTGTTCATATAATTAATACTGATAGTCGAAACAGGATATCCCATCTTCGAACTGGCTAGCTGTTGTTATGTGAGATAGTAGGTAGCTATCCTGCTATGCTTGAAGAAGGGCGGTCCCCCGGAGAATTCCCATCCTCGTCAGCCGGCAGAGCGGTTGCCTTGCTTTGTGATAAGTCGATGACCGGCTAATTCCCACCTTCGGGTTTGCTTTTGAAGTCTTCGTTTTGAGTCCGGTGTAAGATGTATATATGTGCATGCAATACACGCAAAGGAGGCCTCCCTTTCCTCCTGACGGGATTGATCCCGATATGATGATAAACTAGTCAGTTGTGGTAAATTTATACGCAATGCCTCACCTGCTAGCTCAAGACTCTCCGCTTCAGCTTACCGGAACCAATGCCGCCCACACCGGTTCTTTTCTTTCCCTGGTCGGTTTGTCTATTGCTTCTTCCCCGTTCTCCAGGTCGGTTAAGCATGCATTTTGTCATGAAAACCCGAGTTGTGTCTCATAGGAGGGTGATAAGCACGGAGTAGTGGCTTGGTGGAACTCGCACCTTTCGAGCCCTATAACCAACAGAGCCACTCGTTCGTTCGTTCCTTCGTTTGTTACTTGTACGTCTCCTTCTTTCTCTTTACTCCTCCTTTCGGCTGGCGTTCATAGTTGGGTGATGTATTTAATATCCATGGGCCTCGAGCCGCAATGTTTGGGCCTCACCACCTGCGGGCTTCAGGCAAGAAAAAAGTAAGAAACTCTGCAGCTGCAGTTGGCCATACCATAACTACTTCAGTAACTACTGTCGCTTTTCCTGCTGGGCCTGTAGTCACAGAATAATTGCAATCGCAGGGAGAGGGGTGGCGGGAATGACCCATATGCCTGCGTTGGGCTTCGCTGTTCCCCTTGTGGTATCAAAAACAAAATCATTTAACCACAGGAGCCAGGCCAGCAGCATACGGCTAAGAGAGCCAGCAATCAACCCATGGAATACGAACGGGGAAAATGCGATATAACTGCCAGTGTGGGCGTTATCAGCAAGGACCAAGCGTGGGCCGGGGCAGATGCAAGTAAGTATATACCGAGAGTCCTCCATGCCTACTATAATCTCGTAAGTTTGAGTTTGTAGATCTAGCAACGCCAGCAGCAGGAATATGATGCCAGCTGCAAAGTCAAACGAGTGGGACGAGCTGGGCCACGCATCTTGCTCCTGGTTTCGTTTCTTTTTCGTCTTCTTTGGTGGTGTTTTATTTTCTTTCTTTTTTTATACCTAGAGGCTAGTTGGTTTAGTTATAGAGAAAAGAAAAGAAAAGTACAGCAGCAGAGTAAGTGTACAAAAAGACAGTGGAGCCACGCAAGAAGAAAGTAGGTGCAGACAAGGATAATAATTTCGATAAGAATAAAAAGGAAAATGGCAGAGCAGGAGATGGAATGGCAATGACGGTAGAAGCGAAATGACAGGTTCCTATTTGACTGACCGATTCTTTTTGTAAAATAAAAATACAAAAAAGAAAAATTAACAGTCTGAAACCCGTTGGAATGCAGATAATACTTTTGGCGCGATAGTCGATTAAGAATATAATATCTGCGAGTTAATACGTGCCCTATTATCATCATCATACCCCGTACTGATCATCGGGTAATGCAGGTGGGCTAAAGCTCCCAAAAGAAAAAGTATTGTAAATATAAAAATTGCAAAAAAAAAAAAAAAAAGAGAGAGAGGTGAAAAAGAAAGAAGAAAAAGAAAAGCGAGCGTGACAGGCGGCTAAAGAGGAGACACCAAGATATAGAACGGAGGTTGGTTGAGAGCTGGAGGCAGATGGAGTCGAGATGAAAGAGGCTTTTGGGAAATGTTTACAAAAAGAAACACATTAAAAATAGAGATATAACAGAAGCATCACCTCCCCCTTGTTTTTCAACCTCCATTCCACCCGCCCGGTTTCGTCCTTTCTGCACGCCACATACGCACCCGTCAGTCCATAAGTATACCCGGGAGGGTAGCAGAAGACATACATAACCCTCGTGGCGTTGGTTCAACTGCGCACTGCAACTTCAATCACATATTCAGTCGCTCATCAATCTCCATCCTTCTTCTCCCCCTCCCCCCCTTTTTTTCAGCTGCTTTTAAGACCGGACCCATAGTTCACAGCTCAGCTCTGACTTCCCTTTCTTCCTCTTCCCCAACAAAGAGGATACCTTCAAAAGTACAGCACTTTCGCCTCTGACCTAGTTTTATCGTGCTTATCGTCTGGATTCTCCCTTATTCTGCAGTCGCCTTCGTTGCAATTTCCCTCTGTCGACTAGAGAAGTCGGGATATGCTGTTTGCTCGTTGTCTTAGGCTTGGTTGGGCAAGGAGTTAGATATCCAATAATTGGTCACGGCTTGATCACTGCCCCTTGCTACTTGCAGTTCTCGGTTCCTCACCCCCTAATTGGCTTGGTAGACCCAGCTTCAAAAAGCACGGTCATTCTTCAGCCTAAAGCTCCGATTGGGATATCCAGGTATCTACCACCTTTCTCCAAGACAGTGAAAATCACATCCGACGAACAGGTCAGGGGAGAAAAAACAAGAGGGAAAAGAAAGAAAGAAAAGTCCTTGAGGACTGCTCTCCCACATTTTCTCCTTTTTGTGTACCAATATTGGCTGTCCTCTAATTCGCGGCTTCTTTCTTTTTTTGCAAATTTGGAGGGAATTCTCAATATACTTGACCGACTGTTCGTACTCTGCTCGTTGGTACGGGTTACCCTGTACACGACTGCAGCCGCATCTTGCTAAAACCGTCATCTTCGCATCAAACTTCATATTTCTGTCGTGGAGATACGTTCTTTTTCACGCCTCAAAAAAATTCCCCTTTTTCTTTCACAGTTCAGCTTTGGGAACATTGCATTTTCGACATCCCCACCGCCTCGACGACGCTATACCACTTCTCAATAGCTGCAGTTACATCTGCCCGAAAATCAACACTCGAACAGGTATTCAGATTGAGCCATAGACCATTGTGTGCTACCGACTCCGGGATAAATACATCGAGTCCCGATAAACTCCTGGGTTGATCCTTGGAACTCCTCGAGGGAGTTGTGTGGACGTTGCATAGATAGCGGTAGGTCTCAATTTCCTTCTGGCAGCCTCCACCACCCCATTGATCCTTTTCTTTCCTCGGCATTGCCCCTTCCAGTCTTAGTGTCCCTTTCGCTATAACCCTTCCTCTTTCACATTCTTCTCGTCCAGAGTTGCACAATATACACGTGCAATCATTCGCGATAAGCGGGACAAAAGACGGGTGTGGGACTATAGCAAAAGGAAAGAGGCCGAACCTCACCCCATCATCCCAGTCACTATTACCCCTATATGCAACCAGGCATGACGACCGCGCCAGATTTCTCTTACTTCCCCTTTTGGCACCCGTACGCTTTGAAATCGTCGGTGAAGAGCTCAAGCGGAGCTTCGAGGCAGATAAATAACCACCATTCTCCCACATCTGGCGCGTTGGATTCCCCAGAAATCATCATTCTTCTTCCTTCGCCATTAGAAGCCCCATTCTCACCAAGAATCTTGAACTTATTTCATTTTCATATCTGAACATTGCGCTGACATTCAAGCCTGTCCACAGCTGCGGCGAGACCTATTATGGTTTTGCGCATTGTTCCATATATTGTCACAGGCAAGGTGGATATTTCAAAGCTTCTGGGATCTCCAGAGGATGAGGAGAAGAGTACAATAAGGCTCCAGGATTCAAGAACATCAGCAAACATCCACACATCAATCGGAAAAGCCCACAGCGAAGGATTCCAGTCACCAGTAATCGAAATGGGCATCCCAAACTCGTCAGTCGAGGAGTGGTCGTACCAGCCAGCTCCACAGGACCAGATTTCCATGCAGCAGCAGCAACAACAATCGATAGTGCCATCGAAGCGTGGCAAGAGTTCTCCCACGGGAAAGGACCGCATCAAGAAGCAGTCGAAGTGGTCGGCCGATGAAGATGCTTTAATTACCATACTCCGAGGTAAAGGCATGAAGTGGGAGGACATCAGCAAGAGACTTCCAAACAGGAGCCCAATCAGTTGCCGCCTCCATTATCAGAACTACCTCGAGAGGAGGAGTGAATGGGACGAGGATAAAAAGAACAAATTGGCCCGCTTGTATGAACGGTAGGTTTTCCCCTTCGTCCTCCACCTCTTTTCGGCCATTACAAATACTGACCAGGCATAGATTCAAAGCAGATATGTGGGCCAAAATCGCCGAGGAGATGGCTATCCCATGGCGAGCAGCCGAAGCCATGCACTGGCAGATCGGTGAGCGCGGTATGGCTCAACGAGCAGGAGTCACTCCGTTCACATTCTCCAACGTCGCCTCATCACCACCCCAGAGAGCCCGAAGGGCCAGCCAGCCAACTATCGGCTCAGGCCGTCCAAACTACCCCCCGCAAGTCACCCAGCTTCCCTCCGTTGCCGAACTCACAGCAGGCATTCCGGCATATGCAACAACACACCCATCTGGTGTAATGCACCACACGACATCACCTCCTCGATCTCCGCCGAGCCCTACCACACTGGAGGCATATCGAACAAACCCCAGACCGCATGAGAGGAGAATATAAAATCGAGTGAATTGCTCATTAGACGTAATCAATACGAACGATTGATGACTGACTGCATAGCGGGTCTGGGCGGACGGTTTGCATCCTGGATATACTTTTCTCTCCTTTTTTTTTTGTTTGCTGGTACTCGACTTCCGGGGCTTTGTTGGATTAATGTCTCTTCTTTCAGGAACGTGTAGTTCTAATTATTTATGACTGTCTGGTATCTCATGTTTCTCTCTGTCGATGTTTTTGTTTGATGAGCTGCCGTCGTTCTGCGTCTTCGTCTCTTATGAAAAGGGCGTCGTTGATTGGTGCAACTTCCCTCCTTTTTTTCCGCTTATATAACCCACTAATTGGGACGACTCTATAGTCATCACGTGCACTGACATTCCCTTCAATGGCTTGGTAACATCATGTGACCCAACTTCAACCGTCCATCTACTCTTAAGGCTGCCGAAGCTGTTGCGGTTGCCCCTTTTGTAAACAGCTATCTAACCACCGGCATTCGATATCCAACGTCTCCTCATCACAACGTTGCGTCAGGCCTCTCTACTTTTTACTAGATAGTCTTGAAAAACTTGGTACACAACACGGTGAATTCTCCGTCAAATGATACCAGGATTTACAATGGCGGGCCACAAAAGAAGACGCCTAAACCCAGGTGTTGCAGACCCGTTTCGGCGATACCCTGGCATTCCAGAAAGCCTGCAGGACCTACCAGCCAATAGGCCGTCTACAATGACTCCAGTTGATGGAAACTGGAGCTGCTCTTTTATCTCATGTGTCGAAAGTATGTGTGGCAAAGTGTTTTGTTTTATCACATCACAATACACCTGTTAATCCATTCTTCCAACAGAAACAGAATCAACAGAATGGGGTAGCCCGAAAGTTGCAGCTGCAAGAGCCGTACTTGAGGACGCGGTAACTGCAGATAACGAGAAACTAGTTCGCACCTATCATCCTGCGCTGTCTGCCAGTAAAGTCGTCTCAGTATACCGGGAAATGTCAGGGAAGATATTCTGGCTGGTAGAGGCATCTGAAAAGATTATTGATTATACCCATGCTGCCGAGAGGGAGATTCACATTGAACGTGGAGTATATGCGCCTCATCCATTGAGGTATATGCTCTCCAGAGATATCCACATTTCACGGTTCATATACCCGCGTCGAATGTTGACTGCCATGGATATTGCGGAAATCCAACGATTTTACCCCAACTGTATAGGGATCAGAATTTTTGTATCCGGATATGCCGTATTTCTTTTTAGAAATATGGGGGAAATGCAAAGTGCCTGGAGCTACGGAAACCCAGACCACGTAGGCGGTTTATTACCCCGTTTTGACATCGTGGACATAATGCCATGCAGAGAAACAATACAATTACCATCTGGTCATGGTATTGCACCTGCACCAAACTCTTTTGCTTCTCAGATATGCCTTGGCTTAAAAATACGGCTTGTGGGCGGTGAAGAAGCAATTACAACCGTTACCCATGGCTTCGTCAAGCTACCCCAGTCGGTACCTCGCTTCCCAAGGGTTGCCAGTTGGATGATCCGAGCAAAGCAGCGGTTACAAAGATTCCTGCCGAATAAGCCTCTTATTACGTTACCTGGTGAGGTGGAGTGCCGTCAACGGGGTGTTCTTGGATCTTCGGCCCTTGGGAAGGCTGTATTTCTTTCAGGTGAAGCCACCAAGGTAAGGCCACAGTGCTATCTATAATGCTTGCACATTATGTTAACCCTAATGCCGATAATTCTAGATTGGAACCATTACAACTACATATGATAATCCAAGCCCACTTTACCCTTATCCAGCAGGATACACCCATGATTTGTCTTTGTTTACGGACTCTAACCTTCCACGCATCACTAGCCCACCGGGTGTTGGAATGGTCACTGGATGGGCAGACTATATTGATGCCCTCGAAGGAAAGCCCGTTTTTACTACCACGTTTGATGTTTCTATAAACAAGGAACGACGAGTGGAAGGGCAAATAGCCACGAATTCAACAAAACAAGCAATGATCGAAGGTGTTGAGTATGTGTGGGAATCTTCTGCCATTACCGCCTCTTTGCTATGGAGAACAATAGGTAAAGATAATCAACCTGTCGACAAATTTTCAGGATCGGTTCTATGTCTCGGAAGACCCACGGATGAGAACATCAAGGCTGTCGTTTTTCAAAATTACGTTACTCCAGTCAAGGAATGGCAAATAAGAGGGGAGGATCCTCTGTCTAGTACCTTTAATCCAACAATGAAGGCAGGCTTCTTACTTCCCAGCGAAATAAGAGAGAGCGAGATTATTTGTGAACCCAAGCAATCACAGCAGAGAGGGTTAAATTCTTTCCCCACACGTGGAGAGAATCCACCTTGTGGTAGCCATGAAAGGAAATTCTTTACAGGTCCCAAGTAAACTAGCCCTTGTTTCCCAGAGCAATCAACATATCATTATACAGGCTCCCCCTCCTACGTGTTTCCTGTCTTGAGGACTTGAATAATAGTGGAGAAATGTGACCAGCAATCAAAATACCAGCCCTCCTGAATTCTCAATATTATATCTACTCTTGTATATATATACGGCCAACTCTATTCGTAGACACTATGGTAAGTGGACGTCCTCTTCTCAATACCATACTTCCGTCCAACCGCCTAGTGACAACTTTATGTCCGTGGCAATGGGCATGCGATCGCCCACCAATTATCTTTCTCGTATCCAGACTCCAAAACTCTTCCTCCGGCAGCAGCAATATTATTTTCCAATTCCCCTTCTCGGTAAAGGTGATAATATCTGAGGTAGGTAGTCGGTTCTGGTTTCTTCTCTGGCTCTGTTGTCTTGCCAGCTTCACCCGCAGAGATTTCAAGCGACTCAGCCTTATTCATGCCTCTAGCTTTTGTATTCTTTGCTTTTCCCTCATTGGTTTTCAAGACCCAGGGTACCATTACATCCTGTTCATGATCTGCATCCCAGCCACGCCGGCTATCCTTTTGCTCTAAGGCCCAGACGTAGATAAGCACTTTCCCACCATTTGGATCTTCTAGGGCTGGCGGTTTTAGGGTATTTAAAATGGCAGCTATTGCCCTTATCCTGCGCTCTGGAAGGGATAGATGGTGTATCACCGCGATTGAAATTGCAAAATCAAAGCAACCATCCGGATGAGGCAGACTCAGAGTGTCTGCTATGATCGCTGAGTGTGGTTGATGTTGTCTTGCGAATTTAGTCAAAGCCTCAGATCTACGCTGAAATATCAGTTCAGAGTAGGACAAGAGGGGGATCCTTGGGGGCACAATTTAAAGCTCTCACCTGTCTGAGGCTATGATAAATATATTGGAATTCACTTTCAAATATTTCCCATTGCCACATCCGACATCTAGGCCGATAGAGCCACTGGAAATATCTTTCAAGAACCTCTCGACAATTGGCCACGGCTGACACTCTGTTAGGTATATTTATTTTAATATCGAGGAACTTAGCGACATACTTTATATCGAGTTGATGAAAAATGTGGTGCAATTTCCTGGTAGACCTTGTGGACATGCTCTTCTTCGTAGGATTCGCTATTACTGGCCATTGCATTCACCTTCATAGAGCTTGGACCGTCCCATATGCAGAGAAAAATATATTTGCTAAAAAAAGGACCATTGATTGATTTTGGACAACGGTTGAAGGCAAAGTGGATTGCCATAGTTGATAGTTCTCCATCCGCGCGGCTGCGGCTAACTTAACTAACTAGGTAACTAGTTAACTAAGGGGTACCTTGCGCTTATTCCGCGTTAAGAACTGAGGGGTAATTTGTTATTTGATAGTACTTCGCACTCATCCAAGTTACTCCAAGGACTCCAGAAGGCAAACCGTCATCCACCCGACTACTCGATTCTTTCCTGTAATTTTCTTATACTCAAGATGGATCCTCTTGTTAGCCCGGCCGACGTGTCAGTACAGGTATCAGTGGCCTCTGACAGTCCGGTTGAGAAACCATCTTTTGCAACTGAGCGTCGAGTAACTCCATCATGGACAGTCACACAGCTCAAAATAAAGCTCGAAGCTATGACTGGGATTCCTCCAGGCAGCCAGCGGTTAATGTTAAAGTCCCCAGGACGCGAACATCAATGGATGGATGGTGAAGAAAAAGTTATTAGCCAGTGGGGAATTGCAAAGGGCTGTGAGATCGAGGTATATAGAATAACCACACTTGAATTCTGTTTGGCTGGTTTCTGGCTACTACCCCCCATGCAAGTTTGGTCTGGGCAGGTGTGTTCTAACAGTGTATTAGATCCATGACCAGCGCCCTGTGGCTGCGCGTCCAAACTACTCCGATGTTTCGACCACTGAGAAGTTTGAACTCTCGGATTCTACCTACGAGTCACTACCAAATAGTGTTCTTGCATGGAAGAAAGCTCAAAAACTTGGACGTTTTGATCCAAATGCTGCATCTCCAGAAGACAAAGTGAGACAACAGCTTCAGAAGGATGCCAATGAAATTAAAACTAAAGGTACTCCCCGTCTCTGCTTATTACTATTCAAGTCTCTCACCAGTGTTTAAATAAACAGGAATTAGAGTCTCTGAGCGGGCAATAATACTCCCGTCAAGCCCCCCGCATATCCGTAGGGGGACTATCAGATTTGTTGGTCCTGTCCCTACCATTCCATCGCCCCTTAGCAAAACTTATTCAGGGGAAATACCCGATGATTTGGCACCAATATGGGTAGGTATTGAACTTGACGAGCCTACTGGTAAGAATGATGGTAGTGTGAACGGGGAGAGATATTTCAATTGCCCAAACAACTGCGGTGTTTTTGTCAAACCAGAGAAAGTTGAGGTTGGCGACTACCCGCCACTGGGATTGGATTTGGACGAGGACATGGAAGAGATCTAAACACGAGTTTTCCTTGATAATTTGGTCTAGCCAGGTGATAGATATCTACATTCCTACTACTCTCTAGTACGTATAATCCGTGGTTATTAAATAGAGCAAGGAATTACTACGGGCAGGACCAAGCGGTTCGTACGTATATTATGAATGACAATGGCTACAACCAACATAATAATAGATGAGTGTCTCTTAACAAATCATCTACCGGTTTTACATAATGTTTACGTAGTGCCTCGATGGTATCCGTTAGATATATTCAGAGGGTATAGTTCCATTGTACAGAATCGCTCATGCCTGGAGTATATTGTATAAAAAGTCGTACACGGTAGCGTATACTGTGGGAAATCAGAAAAAGTACGTAAACCGTCATCACCCTCCTTTGGCGCCCTGCTTGGGACGACCTCGCTTTTTACCTCCTTTCTCAGTAGCATTGTTATTTGTTTGAGTTGAAGGAGCCTCTGGCACAGGCGGGGCGGCAACGCCGGTGTCAACATTCCCATCCGCATCCAGGGGTATGCAACCTTGCGTAAAAAATATAGCTGCTGGTTTTTTATATTCATTTGCAAAGCTGTAGTTATTCCCTGAAATGGTTTATTTGGTTAGCTGTTATCCACAATTATTTACACAGGCTTGAATATTAACTCACCTCTAGGTACCTGGAAGACACACCCCTTGCCAGCGCTGAATTGCAAGCCTGCGATATCGACCCGGATTCTGCCATAGTAAACGAAGAAAACCATATGCATTCGTTTTGAGTTTTTCTGCTTCTTGATCGCATTTGGAGGCATTTCCACAAACCCAGATCCGAGAAATGGTGTACTGAGGATCTTTGCAAAACGGAAGGTAGAATCCTTGACTTCATGTGTCTCAATCGCTGAGGGAGCATAAGCAACATCTAGTCGGGAGTTGGTTAATTTTTGCCGGAATAACATAAAAATAGGTAGTATATCTTACCCATCATTTCTTCCTCTTGGGTTCCGGTCTGTTTTTCTGGGTCCCATGTTTTTACAGGGCCGTAAAAAACGCCCTCCTGTGTCTCCCAGGGCTCAGCATTCTCATCTGGCTCATCATCGGATTCACTCCCTCCCTTCTTTTTACCCTTTGATTTTTTCTTTGAACCCCGTTTCCTCCCTGACTGGTCGATAGCAGGATCTTCTGTCCTAATGATCTCCTTGATTGTAGAGAGAGGGAACCTCTGGCCAACTTCTGCCTCACCGGTTCCGTAAACGCACTTCTCATTGCGCCAATAGGCCAACGGCCGGACAGATATTCTGCCAGAGCGTGTATGCCGAACAGTGTCGTCCGATGGAGTCTCCCGTCGTAGAATATATAAGCTGCGTTTCTTATTAAGTGGTCCATCATTTTTAGTGATATTTTCCACAACGTTTTGCAATTCTTTCTCCTGATCGACAGTCATTTGAAGATTGCTAGATTTAGCAGTCTTTTTTGCCTTCTTTGCCGGCCGTGGGTTCTCGTCTTCGTTATTGGGTTCCTGATCTCGGTCTTCCTGCCGGTTTTTCGGCTTTCTTCCACGCCCCTTACCAGTGTGATTTGATTTGGGCTCATCGTCACCCTTCTCCTCGACATTCTTGTCAGATTCTTTGCGTTTCTTGCCCTTACTTGCAGTATCCAGTACTGGTACTGGAGACTTCCCGGCCTGCTCCTCTTCTGCTTCAGATGACTGCGCATCTACATCACGATGGTCGGCGGCTTCATGGTAATCACCGGGGCCTTCAACAAACCCATTATCCTCCGCCTCATCCTCGATTAAATAGTTGGCGTCATCAGAAAAGTCTGCAGCATCACCAGCTATAGCTTCGGAACCTCTATCTTCGGCCTCACTCTCCTCTTGTCTCGCGTCCTCTTCTTCGTCCGCATGCTCGCCTGCACTCGCCTCTTCACCTTTATCCTCTTCCTCTTTTTTGTCTTCATCTTTATTCTGTTTCTCTTCTTCTTCCTCTTCTGAGTCTGGGTGTGACTGAGTTCGAGCTTGCTTCAAAGGAGATTTTGACGCTTGAGGAAGCGGGTGAGTTAGGTTGATTTTTCGTTTTGCAGCCACGTGTGTAGATGTAGGACTTGAGAACTCGCTCTGCGGTAGAGGAGAAGAGCGCAACCCGGGGGTTCGTCGCGGAGATCCGCTCATGAGGGATTTCATCGGAGAGCGCGATCGCGGTGGAGGGATGTAAGCATTTCGGCCTCCCCGTCTAGCGGAGAGTACATCTGATGGGTCTGGAATACTACTGCCTGGTAGTTATATGTCCCGTAAGTTATTGTTGTAAACAAGACTACATGCTGAACGCCCGTTGGTATAAAAAACGGCTTGATGGGGGCAGATGCAGTCACTCACTTCCTCCAGTTTCCATTTCTTCTGAATTCATCAGGCCGTCATTGCCGAACCCATTTGTTCTCACGGGGGATTTCTCGGGGGAGGAGAACATTCCTTCGAGCTCTTCCATGCCATGTTCATCGCGTTTGCCTTCCTTTAATGTGATTCCAGTTCGCCTTAAAGATACAATGCGCGTCAGTTATAATGCTGAACAAAATAGGGATTTGTCAAACTACCTTCCAGCTTTCCCAACATTCGAATAATCAAACTCGCGGCTCTTGACGGGGGGTCTGCGCGCCGCCATTGTCAGAGCTGCTATGTGTATACGATCCAGACAGGCCGATGCGAAACCCAGTTGACGAGCGAGGTGGTCCAGCCAGGTAAGGTATATAATGTCTTCAACCAAAATAGCGGCTGTTCTTGTAGTGACCGCCTATGTCTGCGACTCAACGTCCTTCCCGTGAGTGGCTGTCACCGAGCTATGCGGTCTTGATGAAATTACTTACCAACTCGCGGTAGTTAGCTAGTTAGTTATTATTAACACACGAAAGGATGCGGCGCTAAACCCAAAGACGCGCCAAAACAACCGCGCTTTAGTTAACTGCCTATCAATCCTTATTTTCGAAGTCAACAACGACCTTGGAGTTTCAGCTTCTCAGTTCGCCTGTAACTTTTTTCTAATAATACCCAGCCAGGGAGAGGAGTTGACCTCGAGAATACAGGATTACCTACCCTACTCGATGGAAGACTCTCAAAATGAAATGCTGGACGAGCCAGTTCCTGAGACAATCGGCTCTAAGGGCATATATGCCCCCCCATCAGTTGACCATTTGAGGTTGTTAGCTGGGGAATCTTACTCCCATTATTCCACCTGCCCAGCCAATATCATACCGTCAGTGAAATCATCCACTGAAGAGAAGAAAGCAGAGCCTACGCCATGTGTACTTGGAATAGACGAAGCAGGTAGAGGGCCAGTTTTGGGTCCGATGGTCTACAGCGCATTTTATCTCCCTGTACACCTTCATAAATCACTACTTGCAGATGAACACCATTTCGATGACAGTAAGGTGTTGACCCCCGAAGTCCGGTCAAATCTTATGCGTTCTTTATGCACACAAGGCCACCCATTACACGACTCATGCGGATGGGCAGTCAAAGTTATGTCCGCCCGAGATATATCCTCGGGGATGCTACGACCTTCTATGGCAGCTGTTTATAACCTCAATGCTCAGGCATTGGACGCGACCATTGAAATAATACGCGGTGTGGTTGAAACTCACGGCATAGACGTTAAGGAGGTTTATGTCGACACAATCGGAAAGCCGGAAACCCACCAAGCTAGATTGTTACGAGTCTTTCCAGGCTTGAAAATTACTGTGGCTAAGAAGGCTGATTCATTATATCCCTGTGTCAGTGCAGCGAGTGTATGTGCCAAAGTCACAAGAGATGCTGCCCTGGAGGCATGTTACGAAAGTTGGTTGAATCAAAGGGAAAAGCAAAGGGCTGTAGCAACAGGAGAAGACGAGGAAAGTACCGCTGAGGAAATATTAACTTGGGGTAGTGGGTATCCATCTGATGGAAAGTGTGTTGGATGGCTTAAAAAGGACATGAACCGGTTGTTTGGTTGGGGTTATGAATGTCGATTTAGCTGGGGTACATCGAAGGAGCTCCTGGAGATAAAATCGGGGCTCAAGGTTGACTGGCCTACTGAAGAGGACGACAGTACAATGCTAGTAACTCAGTACTTTACATCCAAATCAGAGGCTGATGGTCCAGCAAATGAATTACGGGACTGGTATGGGAATAAGCAAGCGGAAATATTTTAGTTGATGAAGCGGATACCACCATTCAAGGGGGAGATTATAGAATATACATGTCATTCGAGACCTCACGAAGGAAATTAAAATATTCAGACAAGAAAGCGAAATAAACAGTAATAAAAATATTCTAAGCATCTAACCCAAAAACCTCGAGCTCCGTATGAAAGAAAAAGGGATAAAATAAAACGGCGCCTGATTTGCTACTCCAGTTGGCTCATTCGAAACGAAACCAATGGAAATCAGATGTACTGTATCGCCTCTTACATTGTAGCCGTGGAGAAATAGTAGTTGTCCCAAAGATACTCATAGTCTTCGACAACACTCCCTACAAGGCCAAGTAGGGGCTTATCGCGTAAGGAGTTTGTAATGGACTTTATCCATGATCTTTCACAAGTATTAGTTGCAGTCCGCTCAGGATAATAGTAGGTAGATACGTACTTCGTGATGTTTTCGTAGAAAGCAGCCCTCATAATCCACCACCCCATGCTCCAACCTCTCTTACTGAGTTCTTCTCTCTCCAGTTTGGATAAGCCACGAAGGCCTCCTGCTATCCTATCACGGAATTCTTTTTTGGCAAGCTGACGGCAAGTAAATTCCAGTCCAAAACCAATAAGCCAAGGAGTCCAGCTCTTCTTCTTCGCTCTATATCGCTGGAGTGCGATCACATAAATCAACGGCCGGAGAATATATAGAACCTCTGCCAGCTGACCTGCTCCAGAAACCCGGTGCAACAATGTTTGTGGAGACCGAACATCATCTGCTGTTAAAACTTTAGAGGTAAGATATGTCGAGATATCATTTGCGTCCGGCAGGTTTGGTAGCGACATTCCTGTTCGAGGCATTGACCAGCTTGAATCAATAGCTTCAGATGGTTCACTTGGTGGTGTTTCCATGCCATTAAAATCACCATTATCATCCCCGTCCGATTGTCTTGGATCAACCTCTCGTTCTGGAAGTGGTGGGCTGACAATAGGCCTAGAGTTCGTTAAGCGCAACAATATTAACCTACAGAAAGCCTTCACAGCTTCTATAAAAACAATGACGCGCCACCGAAGTTTCTCGCCTTTCCTGCGTGCTGCCATTTCCCATAATAGTTCAGTATACTTGACCATCTGAAGCGCCAAAGCAACTTTGTGGTATAGAGGTGATTGGAAGGCCCAGTATTTGGTATATCGAGTGTGCGGAGTAGGGGTAGGGCGCGGTTGGGAAAGCGGGAGGCGAGCTATAACACGCGACACAAGAGAGTCATGGTAGAGTGAGAGTAGCTGAACTCCTGAGTGAACTATGTCAGGGTGTCTATTAGTATTTATGCGAAGCCTTGTTTACCGCTATGGAGTTAAGGAATAACGCACTCGATTCCGATGCTAGCTCCGCTTCCCTAAACCGACCTGTAGTAAAGTATTAGTACGAAGAGCAGAATGCAACAAGTGACAACGCAAGTTAAAGCATATTTACCAGGTATGATGTATGTTAAAGAGCGTAACGCCGATTCAACCTGACCAACTGAGCTAGCATTCTTGGTGACAAACTCCTCGTACATCTCTACCAGCTTCGCAGGCTGGAGAACCTCCGGTATCTGATCTCGGAAACTCGTCACCGTCTTCATCTTAATCGCTTCATTAGATCAACTTCGAATAGACCGCAGCTTCTCAACATTCGGTGGGGAGTGAATGTTCGTTCGTACTTTGTATTGTTGCGCTGCCAACGAAAGTTTGGGTGAAGTTGCGACATGCCTCGGCATCGAATAAATCGGGGATGGATTTAAGATCTTCCACGTGACCAGGATTTTAGTCAACTAACTAATGTAAACCTTAATCTAACATCAATAAACAATTTGGGGGGGGAAGCCCTAGAACTTGGTGAGAGTATCTATCTGAACACTCTGAACATTACCTTGTTTATTCTATCAACGACAAAGATTGCTGAAATATTATTATAATTACTCATCCGCAAACTTCCAATAGCCGTCATCCTTGCACGCCTCCTTATATCTATCCAGGACCTTTTCCCGCTCCAACTTCTGTGCCATTATCCGGTCCAGCTCAATTTCTTGTGTGTTCGGCATGTCGGTTCTCCAATACCCAGGGGGTGACCCGCCAGGGACGTGCGCATTTCGATGTTTGCTGAACTTATTTGAAAGAACACTAGCCTTTGCTTCAATTAACAAATCACGGATCTCGATCGGGGACCTGCCCTCCAGGAATTTTTCGTAGGTACTACCTAGATCTCCTTTCAAGAGATCGTGGTCTGCGCGTGACAATGTGCCTAATGAACGAGGCTCTTCGCCAAGCTCATCTTTAGCCATACTGCGGTAGACTGGACCACAACATTCCTGCCTTAGACATCCACGAAGCTGCTTTCTCATGCTCTTATCTCGAACAACTTCATCAAAGGCATAATCTAGACCCTGATTTTTGCTCGGGTTAAGT
The DNA here is from genome assembly GCF_000151425.1 of Trichophyton rubrum CBS 118892. Classification (NCBI taxonomy): domain Eukaryota; kingdom Fungi; phylum Ascomycota; class Eurotiomycetes; order Onygenales; family Arthrodermataceae; genus Trichophyton; species Trichophyton rubrum. Next base: position 1,331,947 of record NW_003456422.1, on the reverse strand, counting down.
TTGAAATGTTCTAGACCAAGCTCACTGATTGGTCTATGGCGAAAGCAGGATCGTGGGCGTATTTCATCATCGTCCACTTCCTCCGAAAAAGGAATAATATCATGGCCCTCCGGCTGTTTTGGAGCGTTGGGTGGTGGAGCACAAGGTGTCGCCCCAGCTTCAGTCCTATTGCTCGGTGTTTGAGGGGGTACAAATTTGTCAGGCTTAGCTATGGCAGTCTGAGGAGTCGAAAGCAAAACTGGTCTTGGAGTATGACTAGTTTCCAAAAGGTCTTGAAGACGTGTCTGCCGCATTTTTGTTGCTGGCGTACTTTTCTTAGCACTACCAGTTATAGAAGAACGTGACGATCGCCGGCCTGTTAAATATTCTTCTGCTTCGCCGTCCTCAGCAACACTTGGAATGGCGTGAGCTCCTCTTGAGAAATCAGGCTTCCGTCGTTTTGACTGAGGCATTGATGTTTCTTTCAATTTACACGTAGGAGTTACATTGGTATCAACTGGTCGCAGGGCTTGTCTTCCGCGCTTTTTGCTATGTGATTCCGTCTGTTTATCCGCATGAAGGTCCAATTGATCATCCTGGAGCTCGGGCGAAGGGCTACGCCTGTCCGGCAAGACTGTGAACTTGGGTCTAGGGAGTGGTGACTCAATCGGATCAAGCGTAGGGCTGGAAACAGGGCCATGGTTTTGTTTTCCATGGTCTTCATGATGCCGGATATCAGATAGCAAGCCAGGCGGGCTGGGTGTTGGCTCGCTCTTGATATGAAAGGGCTTTTCAGCGGTACCCATGTCGGTAGGACTCTCTTCCACCTTCACAGCACAGTACGTAGGGCTTGGAAATTGCTGCTTGCGGACTGGTCTTTCTTTCACGACTACTGGGGTATCTGGTGATTCATTGGTTTGAGGTAGCCGGCGCTCGTCGTACCTTAGGTCTTGTGATTGGGTAGATGCGAGGTCTGAATGATGTTCTCTGACCTGTGAACGAGTGGGAGTCCTGTTCTGATAGTCGGTATTTTGGGGAATATAGCTCCGAAGGGGAGTAAGGACTGGAGACTCGGCGATGATCATTTCCCCAACATGTTCTGGACTGACTCTTTTGAAAGTCACCATTTCACCATTAACAGTGGTTTCGAAACTGTCCTTCTCCAGCAGCCGATTCCAGAGAACTAGCTTCTCTTTTGAAGCCTTGTGGTTTCGACGCAGTTTACAGAATGACTTTATCAAATTGATATTCTCTGCGTAAAGCTCGCCATAAAAGCCGGCAACTCGAGAGTAGAGATCATAGTCCACAATTCCCGGAGAAGACTCAAAATGGTATATAATAACTTCAGGGTCATGCTTTTTTGCCTTATCAAGGAGATTCTTCTCAAATGCAGAGTCATCATCGTGTAGATGAGCGGTATCTTTATCCCGGAGTTCTTGCTTAAGGTCGTCAACGGCGGCCTTAAGGGCGTAATTTTCTTTAGATAGGGTTTCGATCTGTTCCTTATTCCGTGCTTGAGTGTTATCATACTCTTTCAGCCTTTGAGAAACCGCCTCCAACTCTTGTTTTGTGCACTCATGCTCGTTTGATGTCTCTTGCACAAGCTTGAGAGCCTCGTTGTAGTGATGTTGACATTGTGAAAGGTTTTCTGCCAATCGTGCTAGTGAGTCCATGTATATCTCGAATGCAATCCGTGGGCGTTGGCTGAAGGCTGGACGTTGACGTCGTTTTCGTCAGTCGTCTTGACTGCAACAACCGCGTAGGCGCGAACGCGCTGTCACGTGACACTGGGTTAGAGATAAGATAAGATCGGAAACTTGTTATCAAGGCCCGAAAGTCGAGACTGAAAAAGGCTTCGGGAATAGACCAGGTATTCACACTAGAACCTGAGCATAGATGATCGCTACTTCCAGCGCCGCCGCGGAATCACTTAAGCTATGGCGAAACGTAGCGAACGAGAAGATTCTCCGGAGGAGCCGCCGTTAAAACGCACAAGGCAACCAGACCGCCTCTCAGCTCTTAGTGATGAACTACTTCTCCACGTCCTGAGTTTCCTGTCCATCCCGGCTTTAATAACGTGTCAGAGGTAAGTATATCGGTACCAGCTGTCTACCATTCCCTTGATCTTTATCTGACCGGTGCTCAAAACAGGGTGTCTCACAGATTTGCGGCGCTCGCAGGAGACTCGGAGCTATGGAAGCGCAAATACTACTCTCGCTGGGTATGGCCGAGAGCAAGACGGATACGGCAAGTCAGGCAGGGTAGCACTGTCAAAGGCTCGTTTGACTACTCGCCTCAGGTGTCAAACTGGTTTAGTCATGGCCCTTTGACTCAAGTGGGTGAGGACAGGAATTGGAAAGGCCAGTATCGACTTCAGCACAACTGGTCAAGAGGGTCATGTCGAGTTACAGAGGTAGAAGTGGCTCAGCGCCCAGTCAGTCCTGTGGTGGTGAAATTGGAGCATGGGATTGTTTTCACGGCGGATATGGAAAATGGACTTCGAGCGTGGTCGATAAAAGATACCAAAGCGTGTCTTGCAACTATACCGTGTTCAGGCATTGGGCCCGCTTACACCGATCCTGGAGCGCCTACCGCAATGGCAGTGACTGCAAACGATCTAGAACAAAGCCGTTTTGACGTTACAATAGGGTTTAGAAATGGTGGCATGGCCGTGCATTCGTTTGATTTGGTACCTGACGGAGAATCGGCCTTTGAACTTCAGTTATGGCACCCAGGCTCGGGGGCGGAAGAGGCAGCCATAACGGCTCTGGCATTTCACAAGGAATTTCTACTTGCCATATCAGAAGACAATGTCCTGTACCTTTATCAACTATTCTCTGATGATTCCCAACAGTCAGGACTGGACAGAAATGAGAAGACAAAGAGGAGACACTCCATACGGCTGATTGCGTCGCTTGTCGCGAACAACATACAGTCACCGTTTTCTCTTTCAGTCCGCACAACGTCTACCCATGCCATTGCATCTGTGAGCTATGCCTTCCCACGCATCGGCTGTGGCTGGTCTGTCGGAATCCAGGAGCTCTACTGGAGTAAAGTTGGCGGAGATCTAACGTCTCGACTCGCAACGACCGTGGACTCCCAGTACCTCGCCAGCACACTGACGCAACCGGCTACAGGTCCACAGATAAAAGGGCCCAAGCAGATGACGTTGACACTAGGTTCCTCTGGCCATGTTTCCTCCTCTACCCCGTCGCTATCTTACACCCAACCCCCTACATCACTTTCCTATTCCCACCCTTATCTTCTTGCATCCCACGCCGACAATACACTGACGATGTACCTAGTTGTGTCGACGGTCGATAACTTATCCATTAAGACCGGTCGACGGCTCTGGGGCCATACATCGGCTGTGTCTGGCGTGCAGGTGAGCTCGCGAGGGAAAGCAGTATCAGTGAGCACAAAGGGAGACGAAATTCGCATCTGGGAACTTGAAGAGGTGATATCGTCTCGCCCAGCATCAAAGGCGACTTTGGTAGGGGATAGAAGCGTCCAACTGAGTCCGGAACCTAGGCGGTCAAGAACCAACCCGTTCAGCGTCTTATCCCGGGCGGTGAAGAGACAGGTTGCAGCCATGGAAGGGGTCAAAGGCATCTCCTCAGAGGTCACGCTCTCCTGCATCAAGGGGCCGGTCGAGTTCGACGACGAACAAGTAGTAGTTCTCCGTGAGCAGAGCCTAGGCACCCAGTTACTTGGCTGCTACGACTTTACATAGCCGAAGCCAAACACTACTCTAATCTTACTTTCTTGTACATACAATTGGACAACATCTAGGATGACGATGCTTCCCCAGGCTTCTTTTAAATGAGAGTCGTTTTCCTCTCTAACCCTTCACCCCTTGAAGACCTATCCTTGCAATCTTGCCGGCTTCACGCGGGCATTGGGCTGCTTGTAAGTATTCTTATATCCGGAATACATGACCCATTCTACTATAGCTGGCAATCGACCACCGAGGCCCCCTAGCCGGCCATGGACCCTCAGACACATTTTGACGTTCATTTGATACATGATTCGCGGCAATCGGAACCTGAGGACCTTGTACGAATAACTAGCTAACGACCTTGATAGAAAAAAAAAAGAAGCAGGGATAGCCAGAGCAAGCCACCAAAGAAGAAAAGAAAAAGGAATACGTATAAGAAGCAACGGATCGTCCAGAAATTCTCCGAACGGTTCGATCGATCATACAGCCCGTTGAGATCGCACTTACTTACACTACAGAGGAAGAGGCCTGTCCGCGTTTGCACCTGCAACCCAACCAGGCAGAAGAGAAATGAAAAAGGGCCGTTGGCCACGCCTCCCATTATGACCTGTCACTCACCTGCTGCATGGATATGGCTTTTCCCCTCCCTTCCCTCTTGCCAACGACTGTCCGCTAGAATAAAAACAGAAGGCCGTTTTGCCTCTTTCTGTTCGGTTGGACAAACAGGCGTCAATCAGAGGAAACCCGGCCTCTTAAGCCCTTCCTCTGCCTCTCCGTCTCTCGCGCAGGGGTCAAGCCGTGACAGCTCGTTTCACCTCTTGCCCTCTCCGTCTGCCTCCCGCTCCCTCCGTTTCTGTCCGTGGCCTCTAGGGGAAGATAATGCAAGCCGTGTTTGCCACTTACTCGCCCTGCCCTTGAGCATACTCCATACAGATATATCTATAAGATAGGCGCGGGCAGGGATTGGAGATATGATGGCGAGAGGAGAAAGAAGAAAAGAAACACGAAAATAAAAAAAAAAAAAACGAGTGCCTCTTCCCGGTTTTCAGTGGCTTTACCGGTGGAGAAGAGAGAGGACGGACAGCTGGCGTCTCCCCTTCGCTCTTTTCGGTCTCCAACGCCTGTGCCCATGGTGATGCTGGAGATGGCTCGAAGGCGAGTTATCTATGTATCACGCATTTTCTGGGAGAGAAGTCGTATGTCTACAGCACCCTTCTCGCCTTTTCTCTGACCTTTCTTTCTTCTGTTTTTGTCAAGTATATATTCTTCTTTTCTTCTCTTTCTCTTCTACTCTACTACTACTTCTTCTCAACTCCTTTTATATATATATATATATATATATATAATATTTTTTATATTTTTATATATATATATATAAACTGCCCGGCCAGACCGCTTTCGCCTTGTTGACCCAAAACGGAACTGGAGGCAAAAATCAGCTAAAAAGGGCAACTTTTTTTTCACCTTTTTTTAAGAAGGAAAAAAAAACTCCATCTTTTCCTTTTTCTCGACATCCTCGTCTTTCTATCGCCTCCATCCCCAGCATCTACCAGGTAAGTAGACTGACCGCTGCTGCTTGTCTGTTGGCTTTTTCCTCCATCCCCGTTTTGGTGTGTCTATTGAACCCGGTTCCTTTTTTTTTTTGCCTCCCCCTCTTTTTTTTTTTTTTTTTTTTTTTTTTTTTTTTCTTTTTTTCTTCTCCCTTCTTAGGGCCGCGTGGGAGAAAAGCCGCCTTCGACCTGTTCCTCTGCCGTCTAGTTTCTCCTACGCACAAACAACACACAAGCCAGAAGGAATATATTCGTTTCTCTCATCTTCGTGTTTTCTTCTATTCTTCTATCTCAGACTGATTCTCATCTTCTTCTTTTTCTTGTTTTAGAAAAAGAATCTCGACTTTTCTCCTGGACAAAGGAAGCCACAGAAAGCAAAGGGAAAAGACCACATTCCTCCGTCAGGCCCGGACAAAAAGGAAGCAAGGAACGGGGATCAAAAAGGAAGAGCCAGCCTTGATACAAGATGGAATATCAATCCAGCGGTCGTGGATGCTTCAACTGTGGGTTGCGCCTCTGAATTCTGCCCCTACTCTCCCCCGTGGACTGCCAGGATGGACGGGTGATGGCTGGTATACCACGACATCTCAATTGCCTCTGCGCGTGAGATTATACTGTTATGCTGCCCTTCTTCCTGCCATCCTGCCTCTCATTGATCCGCTTTTCACTTTTTTTTCTCTTGTTTACCATATTTTGTTTATTTTCCGTCCATTTCTACTGTGCACTTTTGCTAACGGACCTGTTCAGGTGGCGAATCCTCTCATCAGGTTAATATGCCACGTTCTTCGTCTCTCCGTGGGATAACATTAATTCGTCCCTGATAGGCACGAGATTGCCCCAAGAAGGGAACTCCCACATGGTATGCTCAGAGAAATGTCACTCCATTCATTCCCGAAGAACACCCAAAGACACGAAAAAAAAAAAAAAATAAATAAAAAATAAATAAATAAATCGGAGCGCTCGCTAAAATCTAGATTCTTGATCCTATACAGTTACAACTGCGGTGGTATGTCATGAGGAATATGCAACTCGCGAATTTTTTTTCAACTACTATGGAAGTATGCAGATCTTAATTTTTTTCTTCTACGTTTATAGGACAGGGACACGTCAGTGAGTTTTTGACATTACACTCGGAGAGCAGATGTAGACGTCAAGGGGGAAGAGAGGCTTTGGAGAGAGCAGGAGAGTGTGGAAGCGAAGCGCAAAGAAAAAAGGAAGGATTCGTTATGTGTTTTATTCTCTCTGTAGCTGACTCCCTTTCTTTTTCTTGTCTAGGTCGTGAGTGTACCCAACCTCCAAAGGAGAAGTCCTGCTACCGATGTGGTATGACCGGCCATATCTCTCGTGAATGTCCATCCAGCGGCTCTGGAGATAATAACTACTCCGGCGGCTACTCCGGCGGCTCCGGCGGCCAGGAATGCTATAAGTGTGGTCAGGTCGGCCACATTGCCCGTAACTGCAGTCAGCAGGGCGGCTCCGGATACGGCGGCGGTTACGGCAACAGCGGCAGCGGCTCGTACAGCGGCGGCTACGGTGGCCGCTCGCAGACCTGCTACTCATGCGGCGGCTACGGCCACATGGCCCGTGGCTGCACACAGGGACAGAAGTGCTACAACTGTATGCTCCCTTGCCCAAAGACTACGCATTTATACTACTGCTAACTCCCTCTAGGCGGTGAAGTTGGCCACGTCTCGAGAGATTGCCCAACTGAGGCCAAGGGTGAACGTGTCTGCTATAAGTGCAAGCAGGCCGGTCATGTCCAGGCCGCTTGTCCTAACTAAACGAACTAGCCCGTCCCAAAAAAGAAATGTCGTGGAGAAGAAGATAAATACATTATATGGCACAATTCTCATGCATGCATACATACCAAACCCCCCCCGGCACCTGAAAATAACCTGAACTTTAAAAAAACAGAAAAAAGAATTTGAGCTCGTTTCCCAATGATTAAATCAAACTGCGCCCCTTACCTATCTATCGCCACCTCCACTTTACCCTATCCTCGCCTCTTGTCTACGCAATTAAGCTAAGGAAAGAAGATTCCCCTCTGATGTTTGAATGGCCTCAGAGTAAATGAACAGCCCAATGTCAGCAGTTTCCTCACCTCGACCGAAATACCGTTTGCTTCGTTGAACAGAGCACAAGCAAGGTGTAGGAGACAGCTACAGAGAGGAACGGACGATTTGAAAAGTTACAAAGACAAGGAATGGATTGACTGACTGACTGATTGATTGATTGATTTGCTTATCTCTTTGAGGAAAAAGAAGAGGAAATATAATGAACCAAGAAAAGGAGAGTGTGGGATTTGTGAATATTGCGAGCCCTTCCCCCTTCCTTTTTTTTCCCTTCATGTCTTATAACGATTGATATTACCAGCCTTTTTCTTCTTTTTCGACTGCATCTCCATTACTATTATTACCCCTTTCTATCTACCATTCAAGGGTTCCCCCACCTCCCGTTCTCTTATCTTTCTTGTTAAATACTACAAATTGTGGTGTCTTGAGCCTTTGCTTCGGCCTGCCTGGTGATTTCTTACCCCTGATCCCATCCAGTCCTCTCTCATGGCTTTATGACGGCTTTATGTTACGAACTTTGACCCTGGCCTCAGAATGACAGACAAATCACTCCATTCGAAAAGATATATCACCTCTCTACCTTTATTATATCCATTACTCCTTCTTTCCTTAGGCCGACCTGTTTCCTTTATCTCATTTTTTTCCCAAGATATTAATCCAAATAAACACCCGCAGCCAGCAGCAAGATATACCCGCAAACGCCCCTGAAGTACCTATATCAAATGCTGAAGAGAACAACTTAGGAATCGAGACATGGCTGTCAACAAAAGAGGAAGCCATGTTAAAACATCGAATAGAGAGCCAGGTTCAATTTAACTGTGTCTGGCCTCTCTTCCTCTTGACTCGTTGGTTCGCAATCCTCATTGCCTCCCCTAGGTCCATATCCCCTACGATACTCAGCTTCGTCGGCGGCCCGTTCTCCCTTGGTATCTCGATGACCTCTGGGCCTTGGAAGGAGTATCTCATGCCAGGTGGAGCACGGTACCGGACCGACGCACAAGCTTCCTCGTACGTTGGAATTCCTCTGCTGCGCTGAACGGCTTCTTCTTCTTCGTCTCGGTGCTGTTCCGCAGATTCATTGATAGCTCGCTGCATGTCATTGTCGAAATCGTGAGCGGCTTGAGCGGCAGCAGCTCGAGCCTGGAACTCTCTACGGGATCTGCGTAAAACATCGCGTACGTGATTATTGGTTGTATCTATGGGGGTAACAAGGAGCATTGAATAGTGTCTAGGGGCGGCGGTTCTTCGCCTTTCACCACTGCCCGCCGGAGGAGCTGGGCTTCTTGATCTAGGCGATGGTGCAGGCCCACCTGGAACCGGCAATCCAACCTGGTTAGCAGACCTGGTTGGATTTGACGGTCGTGTTGGATTTGGGGCCCTGGTTGTGTTGGGAGGACCAGTTGCATTGGAACGAGATAAGGCTGTGTAAGGGGAGACGGCTCCCTCTGAGTCCTGCCATTCAGGGCTACTGCGGCCGAAGCTGAAGGCTCGAGATCTCGTAACTGCATTCCTCATGGCATCTCTCATCCGGTGAGTACGAGGCCTCGCAGCTTGAGCTTCCCTTTCCTCCCCCGAAGGCTG